>NC_079443.1:31654551-31657051 GCF_903798145.1 Danio aesculapii | reverse complement strand
GGTCTTGTAGACCATGTTCCCATCTATTAGTACACACAGATTCATATTACATTACTGCACCATTTTCTGGTTATTGACCTCTAAACTTGCCATAAATTGCAATACAGCAAGGCAAAAAGAGCTGTACCATTGCCCTCTTTGCACATTTGGTGGCACTATATCTCAGCAGTCTCTGAGGGTGCAATGAATTTCTCACTGTGGTCTTGCAGACAATGTTCCAATCTATCAGCAAACCTAGATTCATTCCACATTACTGTACCATTTTTTGGTTATTGACCTCTAAACTCAATAAATCATAATACAACTATGTACCATTGCACTCTTGGCACAATTGGTGGCACGATATCTCAACAGTTTTTGAGGGTGCGCTGATTATCTCACTGGGATCTTGTAGACAATGTTCCCATCTATTACCAAACCCAGATTTATACGAAATTACTGCACCATTTTCAGTTTATTGACCTCCGAACTTGTCATAAATCGCAATAAAGCAATACAAAAACAGCTATGTACCATTGCACTCTTGGCCCAATTGGTGGCGCTATATCTCAGCAGTCCTTAAGGGTGCGCTGAATAGCTCACTAGGGTCTTGTAGACAACATTTCAATCTTTCAGCAAACCCAGATTCATACCAATTTACTCTATCTTTTTTCATTATGTAGATAATGCCTAATCAAAACACTTCAGGAGCCGCAACGTTACTCCATCCCATTATTTTCCCTAAATCATGCCACACTGGTGTCATTCCTTTGTGCTTGATTTGTGCCCTTAAAATAAACACTTCATTCATTTTTATTGTTTACATATTGCTTAATAAAAACACTTCGGGATCCGCGACGTCACTCTCAATCCCATTATTTTCTCTAAATCACACCAAACTGATGACATTCGTTTCTGTTTACTCGATTTGTGCTGGATCGTGCAGTTAAATAAACACTTTATCGGTTTTAGTTGTTTAGACATAACCAAAATATTTGTGCTGGTTTGTTCGGTGGAAATGAACATCAGATATTTATATTCGTTTACGAATTTGTTATTTTCTTTTCCTCACAGTTTTTGCTCGTTTGTGCTGCCAAAACATATTATTTGTAGGCCCAAAAAAATATTAGATCGTTTAGAGGTCTCTTGACCCCAGTTGCTCTCTATTTACCAAAATAGTCTTGTTTCCTTTGTGCTGGATTGTACCTATGAAAGTTTTGTTAGTGCTGCTTCTAATATTAAAATATTAAATATTAAATTAAAGATAATGCCATCACCAGCCACCCCACATGTATGATATTTTAAAATATTTTAATTTGTATGTGCTGATATAAGTTTTGTTTTTGATGCTTTATTGTTTTAGATATTAAAGTAGCCTAGGCCAGTAGGTTATTTTGAGATCTTTTTTTTTATCTAAAAAAGCGAGAAGCCCGACCAACATTTCCAACACTGCATGCATTTCTTTTCGTCAAGTAGCCAGTTCTTTGCTGACGTGCTTTTTTTACGGGGGCTGCATGAGAGAAAGCACATCTTGTATATTTTCTTTATTTTACAAATATGCAACTTTGATGTTATTGTGTGTACATATTTTCCATGGTTATATAGACCAGGTTCTAATATTGCATAAGTGGGGGCATTATTTTACCGTGGTAAAGTGGAGCATTTCTTGGCAAGTTAAGGCTTTATTATTTAGTAAATAAATTTCATAGTTATAAAATACATTTAAATAATATTTTAACATTTTTAATTATTTATGATTATTTATTGCACCAAAGGTGATTTCAAAGGAACATTAAATGTTTGTAAACTTTTTAACTGCTTAATTTGTGTGTAAAGGCCTGATGTAAAAAGCTGTTGCTGTATTTGAGCTTTACAGTTTACAACCGTAAATCAGTTTACAGCATGTTACCGTAGTGTCTGAAAATGGTTAATTACTGTAAAAAAGTAAACAGTTAACTACTGTAAACCTTTTAATTTTATCCTAAATATTTTATTGATATTATATATATATATATATATATATATATATATATATATATATATATATATATATATATATATATATATATATATTTTATTTTTTTTTATTTTTTTTTTTTTAGTACTATTGACATAAAAAGACACAATTACAAAATATTACAAAATAAACACTCTTTATTTAAAACATTGGAGATGCTTAAAACATTTGATTTTAATTGTAAAAACATTACTTTGTGGTATGTGGTATGAATCTGGGTTTGCTGACAGATGGGAACATTGTTTATAAGACCCCAGTGAGATATTCAACGCACCCTCAGAGACTGCTGAGATATAGCGCCACCAATTGTGCCCAGAGTGCAATGGTACATAACTGTTTTTGCCTCGCTGTATTGCGATTTTTTGCATATTCAGAGGTCAATAACTTAAAATTGGTACAGTAATGTGGTATGAATCTGGGTTTGCTGATAGATGGGAACATTGTTTATAAGACCCCAGTGAGATATTCAACGCACCCTCAGAGACTGCTGAGATATAGCGCCTC
>NC_079443.1:31599551-31649551 GCF_903798145.1 Danio aesculapii | reverse complement strand
TTTCATCCAACTGTTTATTGACTTCTGTAGAAAGAAAAGTAACCGACCGGAAGTGCAGCAATTCATTGAGATTTTCTTTCAAAATAATAGTTCGATTGTGGGTTGGTGGTACCATCAAGAGAAATTCAAACAAACGGAACATATAATTTTTCTAATTTTCTCTGACTTCTACTGAATCTGCACCTCCAATTAAACAAAAGGGGAAAACACCCAGTATTATGGTTTATATGACGTTTTACAATAAGTTGTACTTTGGGGATCAAAATGAGACATCCCAAATTGATTTCGACATCAAAATTAAATTTTAATAATAAATAAATAATTTTTATTGATAAACACACACACACACGCACACACACACACACACGCACACACACACACACATGTATATATATATATATATATATATATACATTTCAAATATTCAAATAATATTTGGGAAAATGGTTGAAATAATGTTCCACTATAAATCATCATACAGCATTTTCCTTCCAAATTTAAATGATTAAAAAGCTATTAGGTTAAAAACAGTGCTGTGCAGATTAATTGTGATTAATCTTATCCAACAAATCCAAAAAAAATGTTTCTTATTCTTTAGTCTTTGTTTATATTTAAAAATAAAATATATATGTATATGATAAAAAATACATATTTAAATATGTATGTGACAAAAAAAGTTGTTCAATGTATGTGTGTATCACATAAACATAACAAATGTATAAAATACACATTATGTATAAGTGGATATGATTAATCACGATTAATCTTTTCCCAGCACTAGTTAAAAGCTAAAATCTAAAAGCTATAAAGCCTCATATTATGTAATTTCTTTATTAATAATACATGAGTAACACAATCTCCAAAAAAACTTCATTTGAACAGTATATTCAATCCTCACAACTGCACACAGCATGATCATTCATTCATTCATTTTCCTTTGGCTTCCGTCCTTTTATTCATCAGGGGTCCCCACAGTGGAATGAACCATCAACTTATCCAGCATATGTTTTACATAGCGGATGCCCTTCCAGCTGCAACCCAGTACTGGGAAATTCCCATACACATTCACACACACACTACAGCACACACTAGTTCACATGTACTGCATGTCTTTGGACTTTGGGGGAAACCAGAGCATCCAGAGAAAACCCATAGCAACACAGGGAGAACATGCAAACTCCACACAGAAATGCCTACTGACCCAGCCGGAACTCAAACTAGCGAATTTCTAGCTGTGAGGCAAAAGTGCTATCCACTGAGCCACTGTGTCGCCCCGGCATGATCATTATTTCACAAAAACAATTTGTATTAATGGTGCTGTGGGTAGCACAATCGCCTCATAGCAAGAAGGTTGCTGGTTCGAGCCTCGGCTGGGTCAGTTGGCATTTCTGTGTGGAGTTAGCATGTTCTCCCCATGTTCGTGTGGGTTTCCTTCGGGTGCTCTGGTTTCCCCCACATGTCCAAAGACATGTGGTACAGGTGAATTGGGTTGGCTAAATTGTCCGTAGTGTATGAATGTGTATGGGTGTTTGCCAGTGATGGGTTGTGGCTGGAAGGGCTGGAAAATATGTGTTGGATAAGTTGGCAGTTCATTCCACTGTGGCGACCCCGGATTATTAAATGGACAAAGCCAAAATGAATGAATGAATGAGTGAATGAATGAATTTGTATTAATTATTAATGATTAATTACATATTTTATTTAATATAGTAATAGTATTTATTATTATTTTTTTATTTATTATTAATGTTATTTATTTTATTTTTATTATTATTGTTATTTATCATCATGACTCAAACTCATTCTTTGAGCTCTTATTTTGAAAAACCAGTTTGCGAGTCGTTCCGGATGTTGCACTCACACCTCTGGAAGTTTTGTATCGTCGCGGGTTGGATGTTCGAGGATGGCGGCGCAAACGGAGAGAGGCATTCTACTCAGTGCGGTATGAAGGCTTATTACATCTCTTATTACAACCTGACATGTGTAATTAACGCATAGCAGTAGGCACAATGTTAACAGACGATATACTGAAAAGTTATTCGCGAGAATTTCTCGCACTGTTAGCATTGTCAAGTTGACGGGTTACATGTCATTTTAAATTCCCTATGCGTTTGCTCTTGATATATACAACAACTGATGTTTCTGACGTGTGAAACGATTAATTGTCGTTTTATACTGTTATGCATTTGATTTCCCGTGACGCGTGTGTATGTTGACCTATCCGAAAGGCTCAGAAATTAAATTTGACTTTCAGTTTTGTTTCTCTGTCAGTGGGATTTGTCTAATCGAGACTGAGTCGAGCTGTTATTCTTTATAGTTTGAAAACCGACGTTCGCGCATCTTTAAACTTTGTCTGTCCAAAGTCTTTAAACTGTGTTTATCCAAGCCCCCCCAGTCTGATGTGTAACTCACAATTAATATAGATGAAAAACAGCGGCTCCGTTTGGGCATAAACGGAATAATGCACAGAAACTTTCACAACTTTGCGAATGGACAAGGTGAGTAACGCAGTCATATGAATGTGACTCAGATCAGATTAAGTGTGAATGAAAGATGTCATGTTTCATCTTCTCTTGGTATGTTTTTAAATATTACAAAGGTGATGACTGACAGGTTTTCACAGTTTATTAATACTAGTAAATGAGGATCATGATTTTTTTGCTTAAAATAAAGATCACAATTTTCTCACGATTCTGTAGATGTAAAATAAAGGTTAATATGAGTAGGCTATTATTATTAATATTATTATTATATTATTAATATTATTATACTATTATTATTATTTCTCAAACATAAAACAACAACAATAATATTACATGTACAGTTGCAATCATGGTTATTCAACCCCCTGAATTAGTAGCCCGCCTGTTTATTTTTTCCCCCATTTTCCGTTTAGCAGAGGATTGTTTCAGCACATTTCTAAACATAATAGTTTTAATAACTTGTCTCTAATAACTGATTTATTTTATCTTTGCCATGATGACAGTAAATGATATTTTACTAGATATTTTTTAAGAAACTTCTATACAGCTTAAAGTGACATTTAAAGACATGTATAACGATGGTTTGTTCTGTAGACTATCGAAAAAAAAATTGCTTAAAGGGGCTAATAATTTTGACCTTAACATTTTTTTTAATTCTGCTTTTATTTTAGGCAAAATAAAAAAATAAGACTTTCTTCAAAAGAAAAAATATTATCAGACATACTGTGAAAATTTCCTTGATCTGTTAAACATCATTTGGGAAATATTTAAAAAAGAAAATAAAATTAAAAGGATTGAATAACAAGGATTGCAACTGTAGGTGCTAAATTTTGTATAGATTTGCAATAGTGGACTTGAATAGGCTTTAAATTGTTTCCGGTCAATAATCCACAGTAAAGTAATCAGAATACAACTATTCATAACTCTAAAACACAATATGATTATTTAAATGATGTTCAATGTACTTCCCATGTGGCTCCCAAACGAATCACAAACTGAACGTTACTTACAACGTTATTATCTGCAATTCACAGCCTATGCAGGTTCTGTCCACTAATGTAGACTTCATTCACAGGCGTGCGCACACTCTCTCTTTGGTAACAGCTCAAATTCAGCTCATGTGTTTTTTTGTGGCCGCGAATACATCATTACATGAAGACAGAAATGACATTTTTGGGTGACTTATCTTATAAATACAGTATGTGACCATTTGGAGGTGTTCACGTTGCTGAGAAGAAACCTATATAAAACAATGTGAAGACTTGTGCGACCGCCTTTGCTTCTCTCCTGAACTTGAAAACATGATTGGCAGAATCGTGGAAATGCTGGATTAAGATTGTCTAGGGGGTTGAATCGAAATCACAATCTTTTTTTCGATTAACTGTGCAGCCCTACTAGTACTAGTTTGTTTTTTGTGTATATAACATGATAAAAAGGGTCTCTGTTAAAGTAATCTAGTGTAATTCCTCCGAAATATCATATTAACATACCTTTAACCAGCCTTTTAAAATGGGTGGTTCGTAATTCTCATAAAGTGGACCCTTTCACAGTCGTTCGCCTCATTTCTATTAAATTATGAGGTTCAAATACAGCTAAATTATGGTTTAAATACTGCTAAATAAATTATGAGGTTCAAATTTAGCTTGTTGGATGGTGATCATAACCACACTTTTTGATGCAACAAAAATATTTCCTACTTTTTGTCAAAGTGCTCACTATACTGCCATACACCATACATGTTTACAAAAAAATTGTGTTTGTTTACAAATGTGCATTATGTTATAACAGTTTTATGAAAAATGTAATCAGATTACAATTTAAAATATTTTTTAAAACAAAGAAATATGAAAAAATACTTTTCATATTACTTTTTAAAAAAATGCTAATTTATTATCATTCATTAAAAAAAAACAATAAGACAATTTTGATAAACAATTAAACAAAACAATTAGGAATCTGATAAAATTAAATTAAAAACCATAGCCTATAGGCAAATAAAAATCAGTCAGAATATGTACATTTAAATAATAATTTCTAATTAAATTTGTCTTAAAGCCTTCTTTTATTAGTTATTTTCTATATAGGGGCCAAATTCTGGACTTTGTCAGTAGGGGAGTGGGTCTATCGAACCACTTAAACCCTCCCTGGCTTTGGGCCTGTTTAATGCAATTGTAAATCTGAAGTTATAAACAATAATAGAATAATTGAAATACTGATTAATTTCATCATTTAAGAAGTTGATGTCATCATTTTTTCACCCTCATGTCATTCAAAACCCAGAATAGAAATTGAGATATTTTTAATCTGTGAGATTTCTGTTGGTGAGTCAAAAATTTCAAGATTCAAAATGTTCAGAAGGACAACTTTAAAATCCTCAAGTGGTTTAGTCACACTTTAATCAGAGTTTTGTGAAGGAATACTGTTAGATTTTTTTAGAAAACAATAAAACATTGTGTATTTATTTATAGAATTTATCTATGCTTGTAGATTGTTTATTATATTTTATGCAATTTAAAATGATAAATGATTCCCAAATAGAGATAATTAAGCCATATGGTGAAATAGAATTTATATTGCAATATATATTGAAGAATAACAAAATATTGCTATGTCAGATTTTTCCAATATCAAGCAGGCAGCCCTACATGTAGGAATGGATTTAAGATGTTTCATTTTAGTTACAAAGTTCTTGAATCTAATTTAGATGTTTCAAAGTTCTTGAATCTAATATTGAAATCACAAAAAAACTATTAGTCCAACAAGTATAAATTATAAGCAGTAATGATGACATGTGTGATCATTTAATAAAATAAGAAATAACACACACACACACACATATACACACACACACACACTCACACAAATTGTGCAAAGATACAAATAAACATTCAGCAAATTTAATTCAATTAATTCATTAATTTTCCTTTGGCTTAATTCCTTTATTCATCAGGGGTCACCACAGTGGAATGAACCGCCAACTTATCCAGTAAATGTTTTACACAGTGGATGCCCTTTCAGCTGCATGCC
Source organism: Danio aesculapii (assembly GCF_903798145.1). NCBI lineage: Eukaryota > Metazoa > Chordata > Actinopteri > Cypriniformes > Danionidae > Danio > Danio aesculapii. Next base: position 31,644,041 of record NC_079443.1, on the reverse strand, counting down.
AGTACTGGAAAACATCCATACACACTCACATTCATACACACACACTACGGCCAATTTAGTTTATTCAAATCACCTATAGTGCATGTGTTTGGACTGGGGGGGGTGGGGGAACCGGAGCACCCAGAAGAATAACCAACCCGAACACGGGGAGAACATGCTAACTCCACACAGAAATGCCAACTGACCCAGCCTAGACTCAAACCAACGACTTCTTGCTGTGTTGCCTCAATTTAATTCTTGTTAACAAAAATCCCCAGCAATATTGAACTCCTTTAAAGCAATACAACACCCTCCTTCAATCTTACATTTAAATAAAACACACATCTTACATATTACAATATGAAAAACTATGTATAGGTAGAGGCATTCTATATGTATTTTTTTATTCTTTCATTTTGATAAGACTCTTGATTATTTTTGGAAAATGGTGCATTGATGTGCATTTCCAGGATGAAAGAACATCTTGTTGTGAAAAGAAGAGGTTAGATAAGCATTTTGAAAAGCCATTCATAGGTTTAATGTAGTTTGAAAAATATATTTGACCTTATGGTAGGTCTGTCTTAAAAATATTAAAGTCCTCTGAGTAATGGTGCTGTCTATTTATGTTTGTTTTTTAAAACAAGACTCACCTGAATGTTATTTGAAGTAAAAATGTTTCTTGATAAATAGCTTAAAGCTTAAGCTTATAGCTTAAAGCGTAAATAGCTTGTTGAACTTTATAATAGCTCAGAAATATAAAGAAAAACGTATGTGCAAGTCAGACTGTATGCACATTCTTACAATAAAGATTTCTAAAGCAATCCATGCATTGATAAAATGTATTTTAGGATGCTGCTTATAAAGTTTTCTGTCTTTTTAACCCTTTTATAGCTTAATCCAAAGTTTCTTCACACCAACTCCACCAGCCACACCTGGCCCTTCAGTGCCATTGCAGAGCTGATAGGTGAGTGGACACTTCTGATAACACTCTTTGTTACAACAGTGGGTGTGTTCCCTTAACTGTATGATGCCTACGAATTGATAACATAGTTTCACTCTTAATTTTATTGTATTGCACAAAGACAGATCAATTTGAAGAATTGTAAGGCTCAATTAAGGAAGTGAGACTCCTTACTCAAAAGAGAGTTTCGGTTTGCTTCATTTGAACATATTTTAAATCTATCATTTTTTTCCTCAGACAATGCTTATGACCCAGACGTGAGTGCTAAACAGTTTTGGATTGATAAGACTGCAATCAGAGGTGAAGACTGTCTAATTTTCATGGATAATGGATTAGGAATGGATAATGATAAGATGTTCAAAATGCTCAGGTGGGTAAGAATGAAAACCAGCATTTTGGGTACATGTTTGGAGAAACTCCCGACACGTATATCTTTGAGAAATATATCTTTTCTCATATACCTTTGACATATATCTTGTATCTTTTTCACCCTTAAATGTACTTAAGTGACCTTGTGAAATGAAAGTGTCATGCTGCCTTGTGAGAACCCTGAAGTGTTAACAATATATGTGGAAAGTATTAGATTCAGAAAACTTTGTATACTATATGATAAGAGGTTTATTTATTGCTAAATTTCGTAATCCCTGGTAGTCCTTTAGGCAGGTACTCTTCAGATTTTTGTAGCCCGAAATAATAAATTTAAGTAGCCCCGAACAGAAAAGATATTATTTGCATTAAATGCATACATTTACTAAATAGAAAAGTTATAATGATATTTGTTTTAGGCTACAAACTTTTATTTATAATTTGTAGCCTACAGATAATATAAGATTACACCGCGTTTACTGATATTCTGAATACCTCCATTCAGCTCCCACTGGATTTGCCACCTTATCCACCCGTTTATGATGATTTTACAATCATTACTTAGATTTTTACACTGTATGCCACTATTAGGCAAACACACAGCGTTCCTCTTGTGTGAGAGCTCATATGCACAGAGAAAGAGAGAGAGAAAGCTTGTGCAAAAGAAAAAAAAATAGCATTTTCGTTTTGTTTGTAATGTTTATCATGTTAATTATGTCTTGTACCCTGCTTTTTCACATGTGTGTGTATTTTGGGCTTATACACACCAATTATAAAATGTTGGCCTGTTAAGTGCCTCAAGTTTTTTTTCTTCTTGCTTTTCTCACTTTTCTCCTAAGATGGGAGGAAATCGTCTACTGATTGTTAATTCAGTCATGTTGATGTGACAGTCAATTAAAACAATCCTAAAATAAACCTATCCTTGACTTTACTAATTATTTAGGTATCTCGTGTAGCAAATCCAATGAGGCGGGTAATGACAATTCCCTCCAGCCAAACAGTATCTGCAGTGTTTACACATCACATTTTGGTAATGGTATGGCTCACTTTGAAACATTAGCTGAGGTGGTGCTTAATACCGAGTGGAAAACCCCCCAAAAGTGAGTTGAACCAAACCGTGCTATACAATTTAGTAAAAAATTGTCCTTAGAGAAACAGAATGGGACATCAGCTCACTGTCAGTGGTTATTGTGTTGTTTTCATTTAGCACAGCTGGTATATTTAGCTCATGAACATGTAGTAAATATTGAAATTGTATGCATAATTTTAATTTAGGTTGCTTCTCTCATTCTCAGTTTTGGCTTCAGTGACAAGGAGACTATAAATGGCCATGTCCCAGTGGGCCTCTACGGCAATGGATTTAAGTCTGGTTCCATGAGGTTGGGAAAGGACGCCATTGTGTTTTCCAAAAATAAAGAGTCCATGTGTGTGGGCCTACTGTCCCAGACGTACCTTGAGGCGATACAGGCAGAGAATGTCATTGTACCCATTGTCTCATTCAAACGCGTCGGACAGTCAAATATCCTTACCTTTCAAATGAGCCCAGAAAGAAGGCATAGATACTACCTGACAAAAGTTCTGTGGTCGATCCCAGTTGTAAGAGCAACAAATAATAACTTGACTTCGAGAAGGTAGATTTTTCTGATGAATCATCTGTTGAACTGCATCACAGTCATCAGAAATACTGCAGAAGACCTATTGGAACTTGCATAAAACTCAAATTCTCTCAGTCAAGTTTGGTGAAGGAAAAATCATGGTTTTGGGGTTACATTCAGTATGCGAGAGATCTGCAGAGCAACATCAACAGCCTGAGGTATCAAGACATTTGTGCTGCCCATTATGTTACAAACCACAGGAGAGGGCAAATTCTTTAGCAGGATAGCGCTCTTTCTCATACTTCAGCCTCCACATCAAAGTTACTGAAAGCAAAGAAGGTCAAATTGCTCCAGGACTGGCCAGCCCAGTCACCAGACATGAACATTATTGAGCATGTCTGGGGTAAGATGGAGGAGGCATTGAAGATGAATCCAAAGAATCTTGATGAACTCTGGGAGACCTGCAAAAACGCTTTCTTTGCCATTCCAGATGACTTCATTAATAAGTTATTTGAGTCATTGCATAGATGGATGGATGCAGTCGTCAAAGCTCATGGGAGTCCTACACAATATTAATTCTTTTTCCACTGCACTATGACTTTATATTCTGTACTGTACATTATTTCTGTTAACTGACAATACTTTTGTCTAAGTAAAGTCAGACCTTACTGTCCTGATTAAATAATTCAAAATCAAGGCATGATCACATTTTATTTTGGTAAAATAAGCATAATTTAGAGGCCTTTTCCTTTCATATAAGCCACTTCTGACACCAAATGATCAACTAGAAGTCAAGTTATTATTTGTTGTTCTTAAAATTTGGAGAGTCGACAAGACTTTGGTCAGGTTGTGTAAACAATATACCTGGAAAAAGTAGAAATTACACATTGTAGTCAATAATTTGAATTTGAATATAAGTTTCACCATTTGTTTTGATGTGCTTTGCATATGTTCATGTTCTCAATTTGACATCTATATCCTTAACCATCCTTCTCACTGCAACCTGAGGCACAACACGCAGCAAGTCTCCATGATATCCTGCAGTACTCTCTGTTCCGGACAGAGACAGAGCTGCTCTCTGAGCTCAAAGCCATCAATGCACATTATGCCAATGAGCGCACTGGAACAAGAATCATCGTCTGGAATCTCCGCAAGTGAGCATGCTGTTAATCCCTGTTTACATCAAGGATGAAAACTAGAATAATAATAAACAATTCAGTTTTTAACATTGCACTAAATGTAACATAATAGCAACTATAAAAGTAATTGCACAAAATAATAGAATTGCAGTCACTTCCAATACATTTTTTCAGTTTTTCAGGTTGGTAGATACATGATAGCTCACAAATATGCTATTTAGATTTGCTAAATTACATTTTTATGAGATTACGTTCCATTAAGGCACTGAGAGTTCAGCATGTGATCTGATGAATAAATAATAAATAAAAAAAGTCATTAGCTTAATTCCATAATGCAGTCTACCAATAAAAACATATAATAATTTGACTTGGTAATATAATGATGTCTTCTGGCATTAAAGTAAATGAACACAAGTAAAAAAATCTCTTATATATGCATTTATAATACATTTCTCTATTTTATATGCATTTGCTCTCTGTTCTCTGTGTCCCTTTTCAAATTGCTACTTATCATATCATGTCAGACACAAAAAAAGGTTAAAGCTCTGTTAAAAAAAAGGTTAAATGCTCTGTTTTGGCAATAATTAATGAGACTGTAGTATTATGATGCATGATCTAAATCAGGGGTGTCCAAACTCGGTCCTGGAGGGCCGGTGTCCTGGAGAGTTTAGCTCCAACCTTAATCAAACACACCTGAAGCAGCTAATCAAGCTCCTACTAGATAAACTAAAAACTTTCTGGCAGGTTGAAACAAGTTGGAACTAAACTCTGCAGGACACTGGCCCTCCAGGACCGAGTTTGGATCTAAATAATCTCCTCATTTAATTTTCTATTGAATGTTGTGCCCATTCCTTTTAATTGATTCGTTTTTAACTTTAATAATTACAGAGAATACTTTTTATTGTCAAATAAAAAAACTGGCAAAAACTGTTGGTAAATCTAGAATTTGGTGTGAACAGGTCTTTAAAAATAGGGAAAAGATCAGCTGATCATGTAGTTTGGAGCAGTGTTTAGTAACATTAGATTTATTTTTTTCTGCTACAGAACATCATCAGGAAAATCGGAATTTGACTTTGACATAGACCGCTATGACATTCAGATTCCAGCTGAAGTATATGAGAATGAAAAAGAAAAATACAAGCAACCCTGTCGCACATTTCAGTCAAGTCCAGAGAGTGACTTCTCCCTGCGGGTGAGTAATTCATGAGTAAACTGAGTAGATCTAACAGTGTACAGTCTAAAACAGGGATGGGCAAACTCGATCCTCGAGGGCCGGTGTCCCTGCATAGTTTTGCACCAACCCTAATCAAACACACCTGCTTGTAGCTTTCTAGTGATCTTGAAGACACTAATTAGGGTGTTCAGGTGTGTTTGATTAGTGTTGGAGCAAAACTCTGCAGGGACACCGGCCCTCGAGGATCGAGTTTACCCATGCCTGGTCTAGAATGTTTATTATCAGTTGGTCTGTGACTACTTTATGCATTACAGATTTCACAATCGTATTCTGTGTCTATATGTTATCTTTCCTAGGCGTACTGTAGCATCCTGTACTTGAAGCCCAAAATGCAGATTATCCTTCGTGGACAGAAAGTGAAGACCCAGCTGATCTCCAAAAGCCTGGCGCACATTGTCAAGGATAAATACAAACCCAATTTTCTAAATGTATCCACACAAGCACAAAGAGGCTAGCTTTTGATCCACGGAATGCTAATGAGACAGAAAATGTCCATTTTAAAGGTGAAATTAGAGGTCAACCAAATTTTGGTAATCAATCATTTCCAAGGGCAAAATCATTGTCTGGAACAATGTTGTTTAATTAGCGTTTGTCTAATGGTGTATTCTGTCAACATGGATTAACTATAGATAAACAGAGGTCAGGTGCCTGTGCTGAATTTAATAATAATTTATTGAATTATTTAACCAGGAATGTCCTGTTGAGATATAATATCTCTTCTACCAGGGAGCCCTGATCAAGACAGACAGCATAGGACAAAGTTACAAAAAAAAAATAAAAAATATATATCACAACACATAAACACACTCACACACAAATAGTATAAACCATAATCTAAATGAATAGTTCACTCAAAATGAAAATTTACTCTTAATTTACCCATCAAAGATGTAGATGACTTTCTTTTATTCAGTATATTTTCAAATTTAACTGAAACCGCAGTCTCCATGTTTATTTTAAATGCAAATCAGTGGTTACCCTCCCTTTGAGCCACAAAATACATACAGTTGACGTCAGAATTATTAGCCCTCCTTTGATTTCTTTTTTTCTTTTTTAAATATTTCCCAAATAATGTTTAACAGCAAGTAAATTTTCTCAGTATGTCTGATAATATTTTTTTTTCTGGAGAAAGTCTTATTTGTTTTATTTTGGCTAGAATAAAAGCAGTTTTTAATTTTTTAAAAGCCATTTTAAGGTCAAAATTATTAGCCCCTTTAAACTTTTTTTTTTTTTCGATTTTTGTTTGTCTACAGAACAAACCATCATTATACAATAACTTGCCTAATTACCCTAACCTGCCTAGTTAACCTAATTAACCTAGTGAAGCCTTTAAATGTCACTTTTGCACATTTTAAATGTTTACACAACATAAAATCTATTTTCAGTTTTGACTAAATGCATGCTGTTTTGACCCAGAATTTTAATTCAAAAGCAACTTGACACAATCTGAAGGTATTCATTTCCTTAAGTCATTTCTTCTGAAAAGGAACGCATCCCCATCACATTTGGCTATAACACCAAGAGCAAAGAACATTACGGAGTCATGATGTACCATAAAAACAGGCTCATCAAAGCCTATGAACGTGTTGGATGCCAAAACAGGGTAACTATGTTTTATTTGTGTATTTATTGCTTACATATAGCTTTATAGTTAATTTCTTGTACTAGTTGAGTATCTAATGTATTTGCATTTTTGATGGAAAGGCAAATGAGAAAGGGGTGGGGGTCATTGCAGTGATTGAGTGCAACTTCCTCAAGCCAACACACAACAAGCAGGACTTTGACTACACTGAAGAGTACAGGTGAGTGTGAAACACTATAGGCAGATTGTTATAGAAGTTTACAGTGAATATTTTCTGTTTGAAATATATAAACTTTCTGTCATTCATTCATGCATGTAAATATTCATTGCATAACCAGTATTTACAATTTAAATGCTTTGACTAATTATGAATATCTTATTTTGTGAGCTCGTTTGCTATTCAGCGTTTGATTTTTCATGAGGCAGGGAGGGTTACAAACAATACAGGTAATTACAAGAACAGCAGAACCATTAATGTTTTGTTCTCACATTGGACTGTTTGGTAATTGAATCATCAATCTCTTTTACGCTTGACTTGAGTTTTCAGGAGCACGTTCTGTTTTCTGAAACAGGGAATTTATAATATAGCAGTCTGGGCTGTTTATTGTTTGTCAACACAGGAGAACTATAACCACATTGGGTGTGAAACTGGAAGAGTATTGGAAAGCAATCCGCCATAAGAAGGGATTTGAGAGCACCTTGCCAATGGAGGATATACCGTTAGTTTACACTTAAAGCAGAAGTTTGTTTGTTTACCGTGTTTCCATATGTAAACTTTGTTTTGTTGTTCAATGTAAAGGAAGCGTCCTGATCAGAACTGGGTTCAGTGTGATGAATGTCTGAAGTGGAGGAAACTTCCAGATGGCATAGACATGAATAAACTTCCTGACAAATGGTTCTGTCGAATGAATCCAGACCCCCAGTTCAGGTTGGTTTGAGCTGACTTTTCAGCATTTAGCTTCTTATAGACTTTAGACTTTACACACCTGAAAAACTTATTCACTGTTGCTCTTATAGTTGTGTAAATTGCTTCTTTGTCCTCATTTGTAAGTCGCTTTGGATAAAAGCGTCTGCTAAATGACTAAATGTAAATGTAAATAAACCTCCATTGGATATCAGAATTATTTCATTCCGTTTGCATTATCTTTTAATATATTTCATAAAAGGTTTATCTATGCAAATCTTTGACATCGTAACAAAAATTTCAGCTAATTGATCATTTATATTTATATTACAAAATAATGATAAAATAAGTCATTAAGTTTGTCAAATGGCAAATAAAATTACATCCGGTAAAAGTGATACAAGGGGTCAACGTTAAATAAAAGGCGCCATTCTAAATCAAAATACAAAACTGGATTATCACATAAAAGACGTGCGAATTAATCAGCATTTCAATCCAACGAGTCAAAGCGAACAAAATCGCCACTTCCTGATTAACAGGCGCCAAATATCAACAGTAAAAACTGAATTTGCTGCGGTAAGAGAAGCTGCGTCAATCTTTTCTTCATCTAATAAATGACTTGCGCCTTAGAAGGCAATCCTGACACGCAGTGAACACGCGGTGGCGTTTGAAGGTGTCAGACGCTGAGCATAGACACTCTTGATTCTGGAGGTCATTAATAATATAATAACACTAATACTTAAACGGTAAGGTGTTTTAGAATGACCAAAACAACAGTTCAGATGGTTTACAATGTGCTCAGCCTGCTGGTTTGTCCATTCATACACATTTTCATTATCACATGATCTCTTATAACAAAATCACATGACCTTTTTTTAATGCGCATACTGAAATTTGTGCGGTAAAAGTGTTTCCATCGTAGTTTATGCACATCTTTTCTTATCGAATAAAAAGTTTATACTACTTAGTTATGCGCATAAGTTTTTTACGCACATTTTCACATTTTATGTGCATCATGGCGTTTTCATCAACCGCTTTTTTTATGGGCATAAGCAAAATGGACATAAAAATAGGTGGATGGAAACATAGCTTGTAATAGGTGTGACTACAAATGTACTATTTAACCATACATTAACTTGCCATTTATAAACAAATGTAGTATCATATTACGTGTGTACACAAATCTCTTAGTGTGCCTTAGTTTAAACAGTTACTATTTCTAATTCAGGCGATGTGAAGAAAACGAAGAAGCTGAAGATTCTGCAGATGAAGCCTCAACCTGCCTGAAAACATACAAAGAGTAGTAAGTAAAATCATTTGTTACAGCTATTCACTTTTGTTACCTATATATAAATATACAACAGAAGATATATTGAAGAAAGCTGAAAACCTGTAATCATTGACTTCCATTGTAAAAAATACAAATACTGTGGAAGTTGATGGTTACAGGTTCTAGCTTTCTTTCAAAATATCTTCTGATGTGTTTAACAGAAGAAGGAAACTCAAGTAAAGGGTGAGTAAAAGATGACAGAATCTTAATTTTTAGGTGAACGACTGTTGCCTTTTAAAACACATTCTGAGTCTGAAGGGGGTCGCACACCGGATGCGGCACGCACATTCGAATGTTATTTAATATGAAACTATTCAGATGGAGCTCTGTGGCACAGCAGAAAAATAAACAGAGTCCTAAGTCGTAGCTGGGCACCACAGACAGCCGCTGACTTGCAGCACTGGTGTATGTACACTGATAGAAATGTATGTTTGGAATTCTAAAATGCGTGGCACTGCGTAGCGTGGCATGTCTCTGAGTGGCGTGTGATCCGGTGTGTGATCCACTTGAGGATGTGAAGAGCTACTAGTGTGCATGCCAAATCTTAAAATCATGGTAATTATGCATGACATGAACACACGCACTAATGTTTTGTTTTTATTTTAATGTTAACAGTGAGAGAAACCTCAAAAAACAGCAGGAACAGAAAAAAATTACGGTAATTTCATATGATGGCTTGTGTGTTTTTGTCTTGTATTTTTTATCTTTTTTTATAATTTAATTGGTGATTTCACTGGATTAGGCAGAAGAAACGAGGTTAAGACAGGAACAGCAGAAAAACGCAGAGCTTATCAAACAGAATGAGAGTCTGAAAAGGATGCATTCAAGCCTTGTACGTCAGCTCCACCACAATGTAAGGCTTTTGTTTTTTCAATCCAAGCCCAGTGAAGCAAATATTATTCACCAATAATCAGAATAAATTGAACTCTCGCTTTACCTTTTTGTTTCCATAGCCCCCATCATCACCTAGATCACCTACAGTCTCTTGGCAAGCGATGAGCCCTTACAGTTCACAAGCTGGTGAGGCCACATTTTGTGCATATTTGTTTTTTATACCAAACCTAAGTTATCCAAGGCTCCTGACTGACAAACAGCAAGGTCTAACTATGTGCCACCACATAACTATAGATGTGTATACATGTATATTCGAGTCCTGATCGGGAGGTAACGTTCGATTACGATCGAGTCTGAAATCGCATGAACGGGCCCATTTTCCGATCACATGAACGGATTTGGACATCCCTATTCTTATTGTCCTTAGACTACTCTTTTTCATTAGAAATTCAATATAAACCAAATAGTTAAACCTAATTTTACCGTAGCCGTGGGATGCAATACCTGTGGTTTTCATTATCTACAAATGTATTTAAAATTAGGTTGTCACAGTTTTTACAGATTTTACTGTTAACCAAAGTGATTTATATTATTACTTAACTTTTTTACAGCGTCTAGCCCCTCAGACAACATGCCAGTGATTTCAAATGTCTGTTCACTCTCCACTCCCAAAAGGTACATCATTCTATTTCTTCTCATTCATTCATTTTCTTTTCGCCTTAGTTTCTTTATTAATCCAAGGTCGCCACAGCGGAATGAACCATCAGCATATGTTTTACGCAGCGGATAAATAAACCCTTTCAGCGGCAACCCATTTCTTTCGTCTGTTCTTTATTTTTTATTTTAAATAAATTATATCTTAATTAATTATCATTTTTGCAGACAATATAATTGAAATCCTTTCTCCCGCAGGGTGAAAAGACCTTTAAGTCTGTCCCAGAGCCAAACAGCAAAAAAAGCAAGACCACACGAAGACTACTCGATCAACACACCAGAAAGTCCATCAACATCCGCAGCTGCGTTAGACGTCAGAACTTCACCTTTAGGAAATGCAAACAACAATGTCAATATCAGCGATGACAGCAGTGAAGATGATGACATTGTGATTGACGAGGTCCACAGCACACCAAGACCCAAACCATCCACCTTTGACCTCTCGAAGGTGAAGACAGAAGTAAACAACAGTGACAATGCAATAGAATTATTCATGGAGTGCAACGATCAAGCTTCAGTGGACACTGAAACTGAAGACACCAGAAAGGGACCATCGACTTCAGAAGGCCAAACCAGCACAACGACCCAAACTGAGTGCTTGATTATAAAGAAAGAGGAAGACCAGCAGACGCAAAAGAAAGAAACTGAGATCAAGAAGGAGGAGAACAAGAATGATCCAAGAGCAATAAAACAAAGCCCTGGTGAAGTGGAAGGTGGAACAATCAAAGAGTCTATGGAAGTGAACACATGTAGTAGTTCAGAAGTTTCCAGAACAAATCCAGATGCTATACCAAAGGAAAACTCACTCAGTTTGGAACAACAGACAAAGTCAGATATTCTAAACCAGGGAAGTAGGCAATCTTCCAGCACCTCGCTTTTCCCTAACAGAGAAATAGATATTTTGCCAACCAGTGAAGCACAGAAGCAACAGGATAACCTGCTAGAAATCCTGGAGGCCACAGCTCAGGAAAGAGATAACTTCAAAGAGAAAGTTCTGGAGAAAGAAATTCAACTCTTGAAACTGAGCATAAAGAAGGACCACAGCCATCAGAGCATCCAGACAGATCCGTCAGAGGACTATAAGACTCTTTATTTACAGGCCAGTCAGAGCATCCAAAAGCTTACAGAAGAGAGAGATGAGCTGAAAATGAAGGAGGAGGCCTTGCTGAAAGGCAAAGCTGAGAAAGAGGCACAGGACAAGGTGTGTCGTGAGCGATTGACTGCTGAGAGTGAGGGACACTCGTCAACAGCAAATGCATTTGCAGATGCAGATGATGAAATGGCTTATCAGGTGGACTTTCTTCTGAGGGAGCTGGACACACGCAACACAGAATGCCAAGAGCTAAGGTGTAAGGTAAGGTTTTTGGCAAAATTCGAAATTCCTGTATTTACAGTGTTCATTTTGTTAGTGATGGTTTGCCTGCAGTTTATATTTGTTCATCATTTACTAATTTACTCTGTTTGTTCCGAACCTTTATAACCTAAATGTAGATAGAAAATATAATGTAAAAAGAAGTGGGGTCTGTATTGTCCAAGAAATGCTGTTTCACACATCAGATTAGGGCTGCACGATATCAGAATCAGAAAGAGCTTTATTGCCAGGTGTGTTCACACATAAGAGGAATTTGTTTTCGTGACAGAGCTTCTGCAGAGCAACAGGATTACAGAGACAGGACAAAAAACAGATAATAAATATATTCTAGAAAATAGAAGTAAGAAGTGAATGCAAATATACAAATTGACAAGTGTATGTACAGATATATTACTATTTACAACGTTATACGTCGAGCCGTTATGTGCAAATTGGCATGTAAAGTGTGTTGTTAAATAAGTGTATATGTGCATAAAAGTGTATGGCATGTAGTGATGTTGGTTCCACAATTATAATCATCAAGTGTTCATGAGATGGATTGCCTGAGGGAAGAAATTGTTTCTGTGTCGGGCTGTTCTGGTGCGCAGTGCTCTGTAGCGTCGACCAGAAAGTAAAAGTTCAAAGAGGCAGTGTGCTGGGTGTGAGGGGTCCAGAGTGATTTTGGCAGCCCCTTTGCTCGCTCTGGATAAGTACAGTTCTTGGGGAGTAGGAAGGGTTAGAAGGGGAGTAGAATTTTGTGATAGTTTATTTTGCTGTTTATATTGCGATATGAATACAATTTTGGCAGACGATCTGAATAGCTCTATTTGGAATAAACTTCATCATTAACTTAGATTGTAACAATTTTGTAGAGCAGTGAATCAAAGAAATTGTAAGAATAAATAAATAAGGTAGAGCAAAGATAAAAGTGAAATTTGTAGTCAGATATTTAGGTACAGTAAAACCACAGATAATGACAGATCACGATATCAGCGATTTATACACAGGGCCATCCACAATATATCATGTATTTTGTAAATGAAGAGGGAAAATGCCTCAAAGTTAAAGGATGTATTGTTTTATTAATTGGAAATATATTTTTAGAATTGCAACATACAGTTGAAGTCAGAATTGTTAGCCCTCCTTTGATTTTTTTTTATTATTATTATTATTTTTTTTTTTTCTTTTTAAAATATTTCCCAATTGATCTTTGACAGAGTAAGGAAATTATCACAGTATGTCTGATAATATTATTTCTTCTGGAGAAAGTCTTATTTGTTTTAATTTGGCTAGAATAAAAGCAGTTTTAAAAAATTTTTTTTAACCATTTTAATGTCAAAATTATTAGCCCCTTTAAGCTGTATATTTTTTCGATAGTCTACAGAACAAAGCATCATTATACAATAACTTGCCTAATTACCCTAACCTGCCTAGTTAACCTAATTAACCTAGTTAAGCCTTTAAATGTCACTTTAAGCTGTATAGAAGTGTCTTGAAAAATATCTAGTAAAATATTATTTACTGTCATGATGGCAAAGATAAAATAAATCAGTTATTAGAGATGAGTTATTAAAGCTATTATGTTTAGAAATGTGTTGAAAAAAAAAACTTCTCTCCATTAAACAAAAATTGGGAAAAAAAATAAACGGGGGCTAATAATTCTGACTTCAACTGCATCTATATGTTTGATCCGCCATTACGAGAAGCGTCACCTCATGCATATCGCTATTTTGTCCTGCCCCTATTATTGAATAATCAAATGTAATGTAAAATGTAAACACTGTATATTCTTCATTGCTGATCAACTATAATAATCAAACTTCACATTGCAGATGCTGCAATAAAAAAATTTATGCTGCTTCCCAATTCACATACGCCCTAAAAGTATGCACTTTTTTGTGAAGGAAAAGTATATACTTTTGGGTGTGTAACAGATTGGTATGCAAACTTTGGGACATACTACTGAGCCCTGTTGTGTCAATCATCCACACATCATCCACATTTCTTTCATATTTAAATTCCTACCTTATAGGAGAAGCAGCAGCAGGATAATCTGCCATTCACAAGTCTTTCATGCAGAGAAATCTCCTCAGGTCTTCGGATAGTTATGCATTCAGACAATAATGTCCAAACACGTCTTTATATAAGTTTAGTATTGTTGTTGCAGATGAAATATAACACAGAAAACGCCATTTAAATATTTTCCAGTTGGCTAGATATTAATCAACAGTCATACAAACATCTTTACCAAAGCCTCTTTACTTGACGGTTGGTCTCGCGCTTCCATCATGTTTGTAGTTTAATTCACGTCCAACGTGCAATGTACTGTGGTCAGTATCAGGGGTTAGAGTATGAACGGTTATACACTTAAATTTTACCAGAGATAGTAAACCATCCAGGAACCTTTGGCATACTCTTTTCAACATACTACAATTTGGGACATGCTAATTCTATTTTGAAATACTATTTAGGACGGATAGTATGCGAATTGGGACGCAGTAATAGTAATCCAACCTCAGTGCCAGATAGCCCCTCCCCTTCTGCTACATAAGCAAAGCAGCCAGCAACCATTTAGTGCTCGTGTTCAACATTCAATTGAATCAATTCATCATCTGAGTATTTAAAAATCACTTAATCTTTTCAGAATTTTCAGTGTGAATGCACTACTTCCACTATTTATACTACGAAATGGTGTAGAATAGTGCATTTTAGATGCATCCACTGTCTCTCTGACAGTAAAAAAGGAATCAAATGCAGTCAGTGAAAGCTCAACTGCATACACAAGAACAAACCTTATTTTTGTCACAAAACTTGAGCAAGCTGAGCTCAAATGTGCTATGTATGTTCATTGATTAATGTTCAAATGTGAATAAAAGTCTGAATTAAATCTTAAGATCTAAATAAAAAAAAACAGTTTAGTTGACAAAACAGCACTCTCCTCTCCATATGCACTAGACACTTTCTTATAAACACTTTGTAGGTCTAGAAAAACATTGTGCAATCCTGAGTGTGCTTCCTGCAGTTGAGTGGCCTTAAAAAAAGTCATCTGTAGAACACACTCTCTCCTCTCCATATGCACCAGACACTTTAGTATACACTATGTACTTATGCACACACTCAACAGCATAGTATGTGTATGTAGTGTCGTCCCAAATGGAACACTAATGGTTTTTTACTAAGCGGACATTTAAACCGTTTCCCAGATGACGTCTGACGGATGCCAAATTGGTGAAATAAATGACCAAACTACCAAATAATACCTGCCATGAGTATAACCGCATTCACCATCGGTGAGTGGTGTAATCACTCTCGTACGAGAATTGTGCTTTCACAATCCAAAATAAATAGAGTAATCCAACATCAGTGCCCAAAAGCTCTACCCCTTCTGCTACATGAGCAAAGCAGCGGCTGTTGAGTGCGTGAAGTGTCCAACATTACACACTTCTGTTACGGGTGAATAAGTGCATCATCCAAGTATTTAATGTGCACTAATTCGTTTTCGTGTTTTCAGTGTGAATCCACTACTTACACTATTTATACCACAAAATGGCGCAGAATAGTGCATAAGTATGCAATTTGGAACGCACCTTTTGTCTTTTTCATCTGTTTTAACCTTCTAAGTTTTGGTTGCATGATTCTTTATTTAATTAATTATACTGGTGAAAGGGGTTAACCATTAAGCTAGTTATACGTTGACCAGGTCACTATAACTACCTTTTTTTACCTGCAGGAATGTCCATTATTTGATCAGTCAGGCTTAAACTGTTTGGCTTTTTTTCTTTCTTTCGTTCTTCAATACTCACAAACTCATTTGGATATTCAAAGTTGGAAAGCCTGGAGCAGGAGAAAGCGAGCTACGAGCAGCTGGAGAAGGAAGTCGAAGAGCTCAGGAAACAGAGAGAGCAATGGAGCAAAGCAAGTGGAGATAAAAACACCAGTGCAACACACACATGCAGCGCAAGCACAGCTGCAGTCCTTGTGAATGGGATCAAAAATGATGGAGAGAGCACTGAAAGACCTGCTGAAGGACAGAACACAGGGACACCAGCCAAGTAAGACCCTTTTTCTGTTATTTCCAAGATTCTGTGCTTAATTAAAGGAGTCACAATCTAATGCACATATATAAATCTCTCTTGTGTTCTTAGGCTGAGGGAGCTGAGATGCAACGTTGCCCGTTTGTTGGTGACTTTTGTTCCTGCACTGGATCTCGAACAAGTGAACTATGACTGTGAGGTCATAGATGAAATTTTAAATCAAGTCATACAGGAGATTTCCCCTTCTGAGACCCGTTTTACTTAAAGCCAGCAGCTAAAGTGTTCAGCCTTTTGCAGGGTTTTTTTTTTGCATGGAGACAAAATGTTCAAATTTCAAATACACTTTGAAAATGTTCAAATTTGTTTTATTTATTTATGACTTTACATCCTGATTAACACATGCAGTTCATTGTGCCTGTTTTACATGCATTTTTACTTAATTCCATTCTCTTGGTATTCGGAATAAACGATTGTCAAGAGTAGTATTTGAGCTTTCTGCTACAAATATTAATCAATTGCTTATCAATTGTATGTCATTTTGTATGTCAAGTTTTTCGTTATGTTTCTCATGTGCAGTTGTGTGTATTTTCGATACACAATATTTTTGATACATGATACACAAATGGCAGTGAATAATAGCCATTGGATTAGGGACTTAAAATATGTACAGGCAGTTGTGTATAAAGTTGTACATAGTACCGTTTTTGAAAAGAGGGTTTAATATAAAATAAAATTTGCATTTGTTTGATTAAAAGATTATCTTTGTGTTTATTTGTTATATGGAAGACCACCAAACACACACACACACACACACACACACACACACACACACACACACACACACACACACAAACACACACACACATATATATATATATATATATATATATATATATATATATATATATATATATATATATATATATATATATATATATATATATATATATATATATATACACATACACATACACGTATATACATATATATATATATATATATATATATATATATATATATATATATATACATATACAGTATGTATATATATTTTTCATGGGACAACATTGCAGAAATAACTCTTTGACACAATGAAAAGAAGTCAGTGTAAATTTATTGTCCCCTCAAAAAAACTAAAAAACAGCCCCTAGTAACAAAAGTGAGTACACCCCTAAGAAAAAATGAGCAAATTGAGCACAATTAGTCATTTTCCTTCCCCTGTGTCATGTAACTCATTAGTGTTACACTGGCAACCAGGTGAAGAGTACAAAGGCAAGTGTGTCTTGCCTACCGTTAAACATGGTGTTTGTATTGTCATGATGTGGGGCTGCATGAGTGCTGCTGGCATTGGGGAGCTACATTTCATTGAGGGAAATATGAATTCTAACATGTACTGTGACATACTAAAGCAGAGCATGATCCCCTCCCTCGAAACTGGGCCGCAAACCAGTGTTCCAGCATGATAATGACCCCAAACACACTTCCAAGATGACCACTGGCTTGCTAAAGAGGCTCAGGGTAAAGGTGATGGACTGGCCAAACATGTCTCCAGACCTAAACCCCATAGAACACCTCTGGGGCATCCTGAAAATGAAGGTGGAGGAGCACAAGGTGTCAAATGTCCACCACCTCCATGATGTTGTGATGGAGGAGTGGAAGAGAATTCCAGTGGCAACCTGTGAAGCTCTGGTCAACTCCATGCCCAGGAGAATTAAAGCCGTGCTGGAAAATGATAGTGGCCACACAAAATATTAACATTTTAATTTTTTTCTTAGGGGTGTACTCACTTTTGTTGCCAGGGGTTCAGCTATTATTGGCTTTATTTTTAGTTATTTTGAAGGGACACTAAATTTACACTGCTAAACGAACTCTACACTGACTACTTTTCATTGTGTCGAAGAGTTATTTCAGCAGTGTTGTCCTATGAAAAATATATAAATAAATATTTGCAGAAATGTGAGGGGTGTACTCACTTATATGACACTGTATATTTGGCATACTACTGTATATATACACTCACTGGCCACTTTATTAGGTACACTTTACTAGCAACAGGTTGGACCCCCTTTTGCCTTCAAAACTGCCTTAATCCTTCATGGCATGGATTCAGAAAGGTACTGGAAATATTCCTCAGAGGTTTTGATCCATAATGGTATGATTGGATCACGCAGTTGCTGCAGATTGGTTTGAGATCTGGTGACTGAGGAGGCAGAGTACAGTGAACTCATTGTCATGTTCAAGAAACCAGTCTAAGATGATTCACACTTAATGACATGGCATGTTATTCTGCTGGAAGTAGCCATCAGAAGATGGGTACACTGTGGTCATAAAGGAATGGACATGGTCAGCAACAATACTCAGGTAGGCTGTGGTGCTCAATTGGTACTAATGGGCCCAAAGTGTGCCAAGAAAATATCCCCCAAACCATTACACCACCATTACCAGCCTGAACCACTGATACAAGGCAGGATGGATCCATGCTTTCATGTTGTTGACGCCAAATGCTGACCCTACCATCCGAATGTCGCAGCAGAAATCGAGACTCATCAGACCAGGCAACGTTTTTCCAATCTTCTATTCAATTTCGATGAGCCTGTGTGAATTGTAGCCTCAGTTTCTTGTACTTTGCTGACAGTAGTGGAACCCGGTGTGGTTCCTGTTGCTGTAGCCCATAAAGGTTGGACGTGTTGTGCGTTCAGAGATGCTCTTCTGCATACCTCGTAACGAGTAGTTATTGTTACTTGTTATTGTATCTTTCTATCAGCTGGAACCAGTCTGTTATTCTCTCTGCCACGTTCAAAGTCACTTAATTCGCCTTTTTTCTTCCTAATATTTTTACATGGAATTTGGTAGAAATGTTATCGCACCTTTACAGAATAAATATATTTTACTCCAACTAATACCTAATAAATCCAGAGAATCTGGTGGCCAGATTCATTTTAGACAACACAATAACATTTATCTTTCACTTCAGAAATGATAAGAAATCAATTTTTGGTGTAACTTAATAGCTTATTTTTAATCAAAATAAATTAAACGTTTGTTTGTTTGTTTGTTTTATTACAAATTGTATTTTACTAGAGGACAAAAACTCCAGATGACGATTATTTTTTCTTCAAAATGTATATTAATTCTATCACACCTTTACATAATACAAAATATTTTAACGTTACCTAACATATATAGCAAATTTAGATAACCTGCACATTTTCAAAGGGTCTCAACTTATTCCAATGCTGTAAGAATATTTTAGGTTGCCAAATACTCTTAACAAAAATGATGTTGGCACTTTTCAGAATATCGACAAATGCTTTTTCAAGTGGCAGTTGAAAACGCCACGGTCCAACGTCGGATTTGTGTTGGTGGATTTGGCAACCCGTGAAACAGGAAGTTGTCATGGTCAGAAAGCTGCGCGGGAAAGACGTCTGTTTGGGTGAAAGCGGGACTTGTTCACGAAATAACTAAAACATTTTTGTTCCGACTGTCGCAGCTTCGATTGACGAGGTAACTGGAATGTATTTACAAAATATTTTGCGTCTGTTATTAACCGCCGTTATGTGTTGTTTGTTACTATAACATATCTTCTTTAAGAACAGCTGTGGAATACGTAATGTTAGTGTATTGTTCCGAATTCCGCTTTAACAATCCGTAAAACAAGTATTTAACGATACTATAACCCTGCTATGTTGTTATATTTCAATAAATACGCTTTAATAATGGTTCTCGCCAGATATATGTTCGTGTTTGTAGTTCATGGACTTGTTTCAGATGTGTGGAGTGTTGGTTTTGTTTATCTAAATGTATGTTATTGTTTTCAGCCTCACTGATAGTTAAGTAAGGACACTGTGTTACTGTGCTATGGTGAAGCTGTTCAATTATTTTTTATGTTAGTTTTTTCAAGTGTATTCCCTCTGTCAAACCATCGTCTTCTGTAGTCTTTTCTTTCCCTCATATTCCCCCTTCCTTCATTTTCATCATGTATGATAATATTCATATTCATATTCATATCCTATATTCATGTCCTCATATCCTTTCCCATCAGGTGCCAGGATGAAGGTTGTAACCTGTGAGATTGCCTGGCATAATAAGGAGCCGGTGTACAGTCTGGACCTCCAGCAGAGTGGTGATGGAAAAACACAGCGTCTGGCCACTGCTGGAGTGGACACCACGGTCCGGGTGAGAGAGAGAGAGAGAGTGCCTCCTAAATTAACACAATTGAGATATCATGTGAGGCCTTGAAACGAACAACCATATAAGTCCATATTTTCACATTTTGAACAATTTTATACTCAAATTTTAATTTTATTGGAACTTTATATTATATATTTTTATTTTACTTGAAGATAGACAACAAAAGCTCCTCAATTCTAAGGAGATAACATTTTCAGTGTCACTGTTAAAAATACAAAGTTATTGTGATTTATATTCCTCAAATGCAGAAGAACGGTATATATCCAGTACTAGTGTGGAATAACAGTATAACTCGTCATATCACTTTAAACCTCTAAAGATCTGATTCCTTTATCTTAGTTTTAATACAGTAACAGAAACTTCAGGTTAATATTAAGCATGTCTTCCAGGATTATTATTATTATTTAAAAACAGAAAATAAAGTATGACCAAGGTACAATACATAGATCTTCTTACAGAACAGGCAATAATCAATTATAAAGAATAAATGCATACTGTACAATGCATCATACATCATAGCTAAATATTGTCTGTGCTCCTCTGTGCATTCAGAGAGAGAAAGAGATCACATTACATATACGGTTCTTCCACTCACCTTCATCTTCCATCGATTCAAATATGCTTTCCCAGCATCCCTCAAAGCCTTCCTTACCCTGTCCTTCCATTTGTTCATGTAGGCTCTCCTATTTTTGCAGTGGATTTGCCTTTCAATGTCCAAAGCAGACATGACAGCAAGTGGCATCTCTATTCTTCTTAGTGGACATTAATGTTTTTTTTTCCCCACGTGACGTTATTTTAATGTTTAAAATGCAGACTTTTGGTCATGCGAAAAAAAAAAAAATCCCCAAACAGTTTTTGTATACAAAGTTCACACATACAATTAATGTCACATGCTTATCTAATTATTTTTTTGCTTTGGATTCATACTGTTGTTCGTCGCACGCACTCGTATAGTAAGATGAGCTCTCCTCTCTTTTTCAGATGTGGCGTGTGGATAAAGGGCCTGATGGTAAAGCGGTCGTTGAGTTTTTGTCTAACCTGGCACGACACACCAAAGCAGTGAATGTTGTGCGTTTCTCACCCACTGCTGAAGTGTTGGCTTCTGGTGGAGATGGTAAGCTAAGTCATGGCATTATTTGGCTGAAAATGCTTATAGAGGCTGTGAAGAGTTGAATGTTATCTCTTATTCTTAAGATGCGGCTATCTTGCTTTGGAAACTGAATGACAATAAGGAGCCTGAACAAACTCCGACCTTTCAGGAAGAGGAAGATGCTCAACTCAATAAAGAGAGCTGGAGTGTGGTTAAGACTCTGAGGTTTGATTTTAGATTTTAGGTTTGACTTTCTGTATTACCCCTTGATTGTCTTTTACGTTTAAGTCAGCTTGAATTGAAAATGTAGCTAATGTGTCTTCTAAACACAAGCTTTGATCATCTTATTGGAGCTTGTATGTTTTTTTTTTGCCTAATCAGATTTCTGATAGTGATTGTCTAGAGAGCGTTGTAATATTCATTTAGTTCCCTTAATAGGCATCTATTATTAATGTATTCTGAAATTTATTAATATTTCCTTTTTGTGTGTAATATGTGCATGTGCAAGCACAACAGTACAAACCAAAACATAGCATAAAACATATATTGGAGCTGACATTATTTCTTTTACTTGACTAGTAAATTAATTCAATTAAGAGCAAGAAAAATGCTTTATGGCCTTACAATTTCGATATTAACATAAATATGTTCATAATCGATACATTTAAAAACGATATGCTTCAGGTAGCTTCAGGTTCAGGTTTTGGAACGTTGCGATTAGTTAATAGCAAGAGGCTGCGATATGAAATGTATATGTAATATATAATGTCCACCACCCAGATGAAATGCGTGACTGTCTTACTAGCCAATAGAGTGAGCACACTTTCGTTCTGCCCAATCAGAATTGTGCAACTCAACTGTTCGGAAAGCCCACTATAAAACAAACGAAGAGTAAAGAGCAGATATGTGGGATGATGGTGTCTGCTGCATCAGAAGCAATAATAGACAAATTCATATCAAAGGAAAATAGCATGTCGGTAATATGGGAATATTTTGGTTTTAAAATCACAGACAACAAACAACAACAAGTCATTTGTAAGAGCTATCGCAGAATTGCTACCACAGCACAAGGAAATACTACAACCAACACCTAAAAAAGCACCACAGGCACCAATATGAGGAGTGTCTCGCTAAAAAGTCTAACAAAAGTATTCCAGTAACACTCAATCTAGTAGCTAGCAACAGCAAAGTACAATTTTAGATTTGTTTACTACATATTGTTTTGTTTATATGTAAATCTTTTTAGGAATGGTTAGATGCATGTCATGATACAGAAATTTTTTTTTTAAGTTAATTACTATTTTTTTTTTATGTGAAACTTATGTAAAGGCTCACGCAAATGCATATGTTTGTTAGGGGACACATTGAGGATGTATATGATATCTCATGGACAAGTGATGGGAATTTCATGGCTTCAGGCTCTGTGGACAACACTGCCATCATGTGGGACGTCAACAAGGGTATGAAGCCAAAAGCAGGATTAAAGAACCTGTGTGCCTATTTTTGCTTTAATAGGAGTGTTGTGTTTCCTAAATGATGATGAGACACTTTTGAAAGAGTATTGTGTTGTGTTTTTTTTTGTTTGTTTGTTTGCAAGCAAAACCTTGCAGTGTTTTATGGTAATTGAATACAATGCCTCATTTGTTTACAGGTCAGAAGATGTGCATCTTTAATGACCATAAGAGTTATGTGCAAGGAGTAGCGTGGGACCCACTTGGACAGTACATCAGCACATTAAGCTGTGACAGGTTAGCATGTGTATTTATTTTTTAATATATTGTTTGATATTGATACTATTGTAAACATAATGTTTTAAAGATATGAAGAGTTCAGATGTGAAAAGTGCCATCTGAAATATTTCAACAGTAGCATTTTCTCAGCCGTAATATAGCAATTTCACTTTAAATACAGTGGTAAAAAAATTATTCTTTTCCATTAAAAAATGAAATTACTGAACCTCCACACAGGAGCCTGAGAAAACTACTCTGTTAGAAGAAAATTTCAGCTGACAATTAGATGTTTTGCATCTAAATTCATTAAATATGACTCATTATATTTATATAATCTTTAACACTTTCACAGGTTTACTGTTTTGCATATTGACTGCATGTAGAATCTGTGTTTTAGGGTTATGCGTGTGTACAGCGCTCACAACAGGAAAAAAGCTTACAGCATCAGTAAGATGACATCATCCGCTACTGCAGATGGAGAGGTGAGTTTCTGTGGTCCTTAGTTGCTCTTTATTTGTAATAAAACTTCAACCATATATCTGCTTCTCCCAAAACCAATCAGAAACTCTTTTGTCAGAGTCCTGTCTAGAAAGCATGTTCTGTTGGAATGCACTATTTTATATATTATTAGGTAGTGTTTTAGACTGTCTTACAGTGGATGTTTTTAAAAATCTTAAAAAAAAAAAAAAAACTTTTCCTCTCCTCTATCACTACTAAAGTGATCCTTGTGGATCCTGACACGAGTGTGTCTGTAGAGCGAGTTTTCTCTGCAGAGTCTATCACAGATCAGCTGTCATAGCTGCGCAATGTGTGCTTTATTATGTGCATATAGACTGTTACCATGCATTTTTCAGTATCCGCGTCACTCACTGTTGAACAGCGCTGACAGTTTTAGAGCCAATCACATGTTTTTGTAGAGCAGGTGAACACAATGACCAATCATAGGGATGCAAGAACACAATCGACAATGCTCAAAAATCAAGCAGAATAATATTTATATTAGTTTATTTGCTAAAAATGCTTGTGTTGTCTTCTGTGATTGTATTTGAGTTTTGTTTAAAACATTCAAAATGAGTGTTTTCTTTGAGCGGGTAAAATAAAAGGTACAGTTCTTATATCCGACTGCTTGTATTAAAGGACAAAATTGTTTTACAAATAATATGCTGTATACATATATTTTAAAAAAATGTACTTAAATTATTGTGTTGTGAAAAAAAATTGTTTATTATATTATTATACTATTAAATATATATTGTGTATGGAAAGCATCGTCATTGCACCATGATGCACAGAGATATCGAATTAAACCGAACTGATGACATGATAATGCGAACCGAACCATGAGATCAGTGTAGGTTCACACCCCTATTATGTTATTTGGTGGTGTGGGTTTTTTTTTTGTTTTTGTTTTGCGTTTGTTTTAAGCTGGAGGTAAATTTGTTATATAATGTTTTGATAGATTATATATAATTTATTTTTTAAATAAAAGGTATTTTGATTTATTTGCTTTTGTGCAGGTAAAGAACTATAGAATGTTCCATGATGACAGCATGAGATCGTTTTTCAGACGTCTCACTTTCACACCAGATGGCTCATTCCTCCTGGCGCCAGGTACGCTTTTTAAATACACTTTTACATGTCTGCATACGGTAAATGTTAATGTGGTTTATTTGAGAGTAGTCATTAAAACGAATTCTGTACTATAAATTTTTATGTTGACTTATTTCATACATTATGCAGTGTATTTTTAGCAAAGAGCTTATTTTCTTGTGCATGCCTTGTGTAGTTAGTTAATGTTCTTTGATTTTTCTTATTTTGCAGCTGGATGTGTTGAGGCTGGAGAGAATGTCACAAACACTACATATGTGTTCTCTAGAAAAAGCTTTAAGAGGTTTGTGTTCTAAATCTGTACTGTAGTAAATCCGTAATTTATGCGGAGGCTTGTACTGTTTGACACTATAAACTGATGCATCAACATATAGATTGTTTTTTTTTTTTTTTGTTTTTTTTATTCCTTTATCACGGTTGTGCTAACATGTTATTTTTTTGTTTTTTAACTTGTTTTAGGAATGCTTGAGAATTGTTTTCTTAACCCAGATTTGCTTTTGATTAATTATAAAATTTCAAGACGTTTCAACATTTTTGATAAAACAATCTTATTTAAAGCCTAATAAATATTTTGTGATATTGTTTTCTTGAAGTAAAATTGCTCAAGATTTCTTTGTGATTATGGTCATTGCCCAGCATTATCCGAATCACATATACTCTTTAAATTGATTAATGTTTAGTTATAGTGGAAAATATTGCTTTAAAATAAAATTAATTTGGAGTATTTTACTAAATGAGTTATTACTGTTGTTTTGATCAGAGAATTAACTTTAAATAAACATTTAATTATCTTTTCAATCATAATCTTTTAAGTATTGATGGATTTTAATATACCTCATGAAAAACAATTCTTTCTCCAGTATATTCTTTGTATAAATGTGTGGTTTGCAGTTAAAATGAGTTTTCAACACTTAGCCTGAATGCAGAGAGTCATCTTGATTTGTGTGACTATATTTAGTGTCTGACATGTGTGGTGTTTCAGGCCCATTGCTCATCTGCCCTGTCCATCTAAAGCAACCCTGGCTGTCCGCTGTAGTCCAGTCTACTTTGAACTGAGGACGAAGAGAGCTGAAGGTACTCATAATACCCTTCTACACCTTTGTTCTGTTTGTGCACTGTGCAATAGAAAGACCGTGACTCTCCTTTTGCATCAACAGATGGTTCTCTCAAGCCAGTGGCAAACACATTTAATTTGCCATATCGACTGGTGTTTGCAGTTGCATCAGAAGACTCTATCTTCTTTTACGACACACAACAGACACTTCCATTCGGATATGTGTCCAACATCCACTATCACACTCTAAGTGATCTCAGCTGGTAAGACACACAAATAAAATGGGTGTTGTGCAGACTGGATATTCTTTTGTGTCTGTGTTGTTTTCAGGTGACTTAAAGGAATAGTTCACCCAGAGCTGATATTTTCATGATAATTTATTCACACTTGTTACAAATCTAAGTTTCTTTCTGTTGAACACAAGATGAGCTATTTTATAAAATGCTGGAAACCTGTAACCATTGACTTCCATAGTAAGAAAAACAAACACTATGGAAGTCAATGGTTACATGTTTTCTTCAAAATATCTTCTTTAGTGTTTATAATGGAAGTTATATTTCTTCAGGAAGAGGCAACGGTGAATTTTCATTTTTGGATTAACTTTCTCTTTAAGTGTTGCTTGTTCAACATGGTGACAGCAGAGAGAAAATTTGTTTGTTCACAAAATGTCCAAATGTTACAAGTTATTTTTTGTGTCTGATGACATGCATGTACATTAATTGAATTCTGGTATTTCAGTCAGACCTGTTGTCACATGTATCAAATCAAGCACCTAGCCAAACAGTCTGCTCTGACAAACATTTGTTGAAACAGTGGGTGATGCTGAAGTGCTAAATAGGACTTGTGCTTGACCCCTTAATTTTAGTAAAGAGAAATCTTAATGTTTCAGCCAAGACATTTTGGACCGTACTCTAATTCCAGGCTTTGGGAAAGATAGATTTATGTTCCAGCTTTTCTGTGGCTTGTGTACAAAGCAAGCTTCAAAAAGACATGGTTGAATGAGTTTGGTGTGGAAGAACTTAACTGGGCTGTACAGAGCCCTGACCTCAACCCTATCAAAGACCGTAGAGGTGAAATCAAGGCAAGTCTTCTTGTCCCACATCAGTGCCCAACTGCACGAATGCAGAGCTGCATCCGAAATCGCCTACTAAGTAGGTACTGCATTTGAATTTAAATGTACTACTCGACCATTAGGAAAAAGTACATTCAATACAGTATGAATGGACCTCGGACATACTACATCCTCCTTTTTGTCTTGATCATGTGGCCTAGCCACGTGGGTTGCATCACTTCACTTCTATTCATGACTTCTCACGCGGTGCATCATGGGATAGCGTAGCGTCCATCGGATGGGCGCTTCAGAATACTTCTCACATACTGTTTTTCGAATTTGGACATACTACTCAGCTAGCATACACTTTTTTTTAGCATACTATATAGTATGGAAGTATGCGATTTTGAGCACAGCCCATGTTATGTATTTATGCATTTAATTTTTCCAATTAGACTGATTGGTCATGACCCTTTGCGGCTTTAAGGGAAGCAATGATATGCGAAAAGTTTAAGAGAAAACTAATAGTTGCCACCATGCCTCACCAGTTGATTATGAATTTCGTTGTAATTTTTCTAAAATGTTTTTACTATGCAAATGAAGCATTATTTAATTAAATATGTGCTAATTTGCATACATTGCTTGTACAACAATTTGACATTGGAATTCTGAACTTTAAAATTTATTCTTGCCAGTAGTTTGTTTGGGGATTTGTGTGTGTGCTTTTTTTTTTCTTGGCTTACCACATGCTTGATGTTGAGGTCCTTGTAAATTACTGAAGAAAATCATCATGAGGCTAGAATAGTTTTGAAACAGACTAACACATATTGT
The DNA here is from genome assembly GCF_903798145.1 of Danio aesculapii. Classification (NCBI taxonomy): domain Eukaryota; kingdom Metazoa; phylum Chordata; class Actinopteri; order Cypriniformes; family Danionidae; genus Danio; species Danio aesculapii. The sequence goes on along the minus strand of NC_079443.1, from coordinate 31,616,463 downwards.
TCTTCACACTGTTCCACAGGTCTCGTGATGGCTCCTTCTTGGCAGTTTCATCCACTGACGGTTACTGCTCCTTCATATCATTTGATGAGGGAGAGCTTGGCACCCCACTGAAGGAGAAACCACCACTGGAAATGGTGACTCCATCTTCCACCAATGAGAAGAAGGGCAAGAAAGCCTCAGCCAATGGCAGGACAGCCTCCCCAGTGCCTCGCCAGGCCAACACACCTGCTGCACAGGAAAAAGACAAAGAGGGATCTGCTGGCCCTGTGTCCAAAAAAACCACCAGTGTTTCTGGTACAGAAGAGAAACGCACACCACAGGCACTGAAAACCAAAGCTCAGCCCAGAAGGATCACACTCAACACTCTTGAAGGATGGGGCAAACCCAGCGCCCCCAAATCCCCAGCAGCTGCATCCAGTACAGGCCCCAGCACACCCAAATCTGCTCCCTCCACCCCTGGGTCCATCAGAGCACCCCTAACACCCCATACAGCCCCTAGCACTCCTCTCGGACCCCTCAACTCTAAAAGTGTCACAACACCAAAAGGACCCACTCCAAGGTATGTTCTAAAACATAGGTCTCAAACTCCATTCCTGGAGGGCCGCAGCTCTGCACAGTTTTGCTCCAACCCTAATCAAACACAGCTGATCCAAGTAATCAAGGTGTTCAAGACTACTAGAGATAATTAAGCAGGTGTGAGTTGGAGGTGGTTGGAGCTAATCTATGCAGAGCTGCGGCCCTCCGGGGATTGAGTTTGAGACCATTGATCTAAAGTAACAGTTTGAACTATACACAACCATTCACTTTGAGTTCAGTAAGATGTTGTTGGGGTAACTAATTTCACTATTACCCGTGCTTTAATTCATCACAGTTGAAAGAATGACACGAGCAAGTCACGTGACAAGAACTGACTGATCAGCTTTTTATGGAATATACACATTTCCACTCCAAAGAGAAACAAATACAATATGAAAATACCAAAAACGTTTATAATCTAATTGATCAAAAGTGCCTTTCAGACAGCGGTTTAGCAGCATTTGACTACATTTGTTCTCTTTAAGAGGGAAATACTTAGTTAATATGTAGCTAAGAATTACATTAGACAAATACTTTTTATTATTCTTTTCTTATTTATTTATATATTTACGTATTCATTGTTCTGTTATTTATTTCAGTGTTAAAGTACTTGTTTAAATGCCAGAAACTTTTTTTTCACTTATTTTTAAGTCCAAAGGGAAATGGACTATTGTTTGTTTTTTATTAATATTTTGTGCTGCATTATTTGGTTACCGAGCAGCAATAAACAACACTTTAAAATATTAGGAGTTTTGTGATCTCCTAAACTAGTAATGTTTTCAAATTAAGCAATGCACAATAATCATGATTACTGTGAAACCGTGATTATTTCTCAGGCTCTAATCGTACAAGCAAACTCTATAATCGTTGCATCCCTAGTTGTTGTTGTAAACGATTAAAACTTTCATCCTGAAATTCTGCATTAAATACAATTCTAATCTTTCTATAGATTTCTATTTCCAGTGCTATTCTTTTGGACATAAAGTAGCATTAAAAGTTTAATCGCATTAAATGTTTCTTATTTAAATGTCAATTATTTTACAATTAGTATTTTCTGTATCCTTTTTTCCTGATACAAGTAGGAGTCTTTTATAATATAGTCAATCTTGTCACAAGTTTGTGAAGAGTCTACATGTATTTATTTTAAATGTGTTCTTGCATTGGTCTGGCTATTACAGATCCCCATAAATGTATCCATGTCTATTACAGATATAGTGTAACCACCTAATCCATGACATGACCATGAAGATGTTCAAGTGTGTTCTTCTCTTTCAGACGGATTTCACTGACTCCAGTTGTTTCAAAATCCCCTGCTGCTTTCGTCCCCCCATCATCCACAGAGAAAGCCAAACACGGTTAGTAGAGTCTTCTATTGGTTGCTGTTTAGGTTTCAGGTCCTTTTATTAAATAAAAAAAGATTAAAGACCATAAATTTTCCCAATACTCTCATAAATATCCTGAACAATTTTTTTTTACCAAAATATGGGTGCATGTAGCAGCACATGCTGGATTTGTCTTTTTTTTATCCTTCAAAAATGTGTTTTGTTTGTTTGTTTCATCACAGAGAGACCGTCTCCTTCCAGTGACCCTGCATGCAAACCTCCTGAATCCAAGAGATCCAAGACTGATGTCCCAGATGGTTCTGCCCAGAGCAGCAAGAATAAAGAAGCCACCGAAATCACTGTCAAACCCAAGGAACCATAGACACTTCACATGCTTCTTTCAACCTCTTTATTAGCCCTCACATCCTCAGCGATGAAATATAAGGCGTTAAACTAAATAGCTGCCTTCAAGGATGTTTGGAGCCAGATAATAGACTTGTATAACTCATCTTCATATCTTCTTTCTTTTATATTGTAAAGAAAAGCAAAGCATTTAATTATCTCCCAAAAACAACCTTTTCCTCATCGCTTAAATTCCTTTTTTATTTTATTGACAAGAAGGTTTTACTGTAAGGCCAACTATTTGAAACTTCTTTACTAAAAATATTCAGAACGGCAATGTTCTTATCTTTGAAATGCAAAATGTTTAGATATAATGGATTCCCATGTTTTTGTAAAGTTAACAGACCACATACTGTTACTGTTAAAATGAAAATAAATAGCAAGACAGAATTAGAGGAACCTTTTTTTGCTACTCATATATAATTTCATTTAAACTTGTAAAAAGAGATGATCTTTTTGCCAGAAATACTTTTATAAAAAACATTTAACATCCGTGGAACTTGTACATGCAAAAATATGTTTTTCACAAAGAAATAAGTGATTGTTTTAAGAATTATTGACTAAACTTCTTTTTGGAAACCTCTTGCAATCTTATTTTAAAAGTGTACATGGAAAATGCACAGATTTTGATATTCACAGAGAGATGCGTTGTTTTAAGAACCAATAACTATTTATCTTCTATTTTAAGAGTACATAGAAATATTCAGATAACTCACCCATGCCTTTTACTTAAATATGACGGCTGTATTATTCTGCTGAAAGAGGCTAATTCTTTCAGGGGAAACCTGAAACTACCACGTTTGGAATAGTGTCTATTAGGTAGCACATCAAATATACATCCACATAAACGACCAGGCTCAGGGTTGTAGAACGTTGTCCAAATCATCACTCACTGCCTCCACCTGCAGTTCATCCTGGCTGCATTAGTATGCAGAACACTAGTGTATAGAGCCATCCACCTAATGTAAATGAAAACCTCTCATCTGACCTGGTGACTTTCTTCCACTGCTCCAAGATCCAGTTTCATTGTTTGGGTGCCGATTGTGAGTGTGTTTCTCAGTGGACAAGGGTCATCATAGGCAGCTCCATAACCATCGGAGTGCAGTAACGCATTCCTTCCTTAACCATCAGTAACATTTAGTTTGATTTACACCACAGTAGATCTTCATTTGGCTCAGACCAGATGGCATTTCCTTTCTGCATCGATGGCCCGGTTGTTGGATTGTGGTTTGTTCCTCTTTGAAGCATTGCTGGTAAACTCACACTCCTGCTGACATGAGAAACCCAAAAGCATTGCCATTTAAAAAAATAAATAAATAATTATGTAGTAACTTTGTCATAATAATTCATGTGCATTGCTCCAGCATAACACACAGGCAACACAAAAGAAGATAAATTAAAGAATGTGGGAAAGTGGTAACCGTTGACTTCTGTAGTGTTTTTTTTTTTACTATGGAAGTCAATGGTTACAGGTTTACAACCTTTTTCAAAATATCAAGCTGGCATGGAACAAGTTAAGGTGTTGACGACAGAATTTTCATTTTTTGGGTGAACAATCACTTAAAAAATGTTTGCTTATCTAGTCGCTTCTAGTCTATTCAGGCCTTAAATGTGTTTTTTCTTTAGGCTTTGATACATATAATTATTAGTTTGCATGTATCTCATGATTTACAAGTGTTTTGCTATTTATTTACAGTTTATGAATGAATTTACAGTTAATTTTAAACATTATTAGTCTTGGTTTCAAAAAGTTTTACAACATAGCCAAAGCACATTCAAAAAAAAAAAAATGTTTGTACAGAATTATCGAGTGGTCAAATTTATAGAACCTGCCGTGTGTCATGGTTGCACAAGGAAGACAAAGATGGTTATCTTTTAAGGGTATTTATTCAAAACAATGCAGATGATGCAGAGAGATGAAGCAGGTAAATGGTGTAGCAGAGTGAGAGTGATTTTACACAGTTCACAAGGTAAACATCAGCTCTTCAGTCAACCACCAGAATAGCTTAGTCACTTCCCTTATTTGTTGCATATGCATTTACAGGTGAAGAAAGACATCCACGGGAGAAGGTGAGGTGAACCATCCAACTTTGATTCCAGCCGAAGAGTGAATGCAGGAGGTGAGTATTTAAGGTGTTCGGTGATTGCGGGTGCAAGGAATCAGTACACTGGTGATTGTTTGTGGGTGTGGTGAGAGGTGGATGGAGAGAGAACGGTGATTGGAGCAGTAGGAATGAGCTGGGGATGTGACGCCATGATTGTAGCATGAAAAAAGTTGCAAATAAACCAAAAATTAAATGAATATGCTGGAGTACAAATCTTGGTTTGAATGGCTTCAGCTCATCCGATGCTTTACTTTTCTTCCATCTTCCAGTCTGAATACTGAGTTTCTTAGCTCTAACTTTGTCACTAAGGATTTTCCAGAGATTTTTAATCAGGTTCGGAGAAGGGCTCCGGGCTGACCATTTCATTACTAATTTAATGTTTTCGGCTTCAAGCAACTGTTTAACTATCCTGCTTCAGAAAACACCCTGAAAACATTGCTATTGCATTAATTACATCCAAGATAATATTTATAAAGTTAAATGTTTCTTTGTATATTTCATCTACAGTATTTGTGGATTTATACGTAAATATGTTTGTTTTTAATGACATATTACAATGCTATAACATTGTAACTACACGTTATAACATTGTGATTACATTGTTATAACATTTGTAATATGTCATTAAAACATTTATCTTGGATGTAATTGCTATGTTTTTTACATTGTAGTACATTGTAGTTACATCCAAGATAATATGTATAAATGTAAATATTTCTTGGTATGTTGCATGTACAGTGTTTGTTTGTTTATAGTTGTATGCATAAATATACACAGTACACATGTCTTTTCCGGAAACAATATGTAAATATACACAGTACATATGTAAGTAATTACAAACTTGAATACTTTGTCATTACATTATAATTGTATTGCTATTGCATTGTCATTGCATCCAAGATAATATTTATAAACTTAGATGTTTAAAAACAGTATTTGTGCGTGTAAATATACGCAGTAGATATGTAATTGCAAGCACTTTTTTTGGAGTTATTACTATATAATAAACATTGAAATTGCTATGTAATAACATTGTAATTACTGCATTGTTATAACATTGTAATTGCATTGTTATTGCATTGTTAACAGTATTTGTAAGTGTGTTTTGTATATTTTCATATACAGTACAGCATCATCACCTTAGAATTATAAGGTTCTATCTGACATTTTTGTCAAAATTGAGTTATTCACATATTTTATTAAATGAAATATTATTTACTTATGGGATCTTTTTTATAAGTAGTTTATGTTTTACGACTTTTTATTTTTTATTTGTATCTCTGTCATGTTGATGCATAAAAGAGAAACTGTTACACACATATTGTTTGTTATATGAAATGCAAAACTGTGAAGATCAACATCTCAAAATCATTATAACGCAGTAAGAACCTTATAATTCTAAAGCGGCGATATGTAATTAAAAAAACTTTATTTTGGATGTAATGATTAATTACTTTCTTATAACTTTGCTTATAATCTGATATAATCATGTGTAATTATAAAACATTTATCGTGTGTGCAATTACTGTCATTACGCTGTAATTACATTGTAGTTACATTCAAGATAATATTTATAAATGTGTTTTCTTTGTATATTTAAGAACTGTATTTGTGTAGTTATATGTGAATATACACAGTATATGTAATTACAAACATTTATCTTGATGTATTTACTATGTTATTACATGTAATTACATATACTTACATGTAAATCTTTGCATATTGCATGTACAGTGTTTATATATAGTTGTATGTGTAAATTTACACAAAAACAAGTAATTACAAACTTTTTTGTATGGTAATTACTATGTAATAACATTGTAACTTTTGTTATAACATTGTAAATACATTGTACTAACATTGTTATAACATTGTTATAACACTGGTTATAACATTGCAATAACATTGTTATAACATTGTATTTACATCGGTATAACATTGTTATAACATTGTAACTACATTGTAGTTACATTGTTATAACATTGTATTTACATTGTTATAACATTGTAATAACAATGTAATTACATTGTTATAACATTGTTATAACATTGTAATTATATTGTTATAACATTGTAATAACATTGTAATGACATTGTTATTATTACATTGCAACTGCATTGTAATTACTTTGTTATAACATTGTAATATGTCATTAAAAACATTTATCTTTGATGTAATTGCTATGTTTTTACATTGTAATTACATTGTAGTTACATCCAAGATAATTTGTATAAATGTAAATATTTCCTGGTATATTGCATGTACAGTGTTTGTTTGTTTATAGTTGTATGCATAAATACACAGTACACATGTCTTTTCCGGAAACATTAATATGTAAATATACACAGTACACATGTAAGTAATTACAAACTTGAATACTTTGTCATTACATTATAATTGTATTGCTATTGCATTGTCATTGCATCCAAGATAATATTTATAAACTTAGTAGATATGTATTGCAAGCGCTTATTTTGGATGTAATTACTATATAATAACATTGAAATTGCTATGTAATAACATTGTAATTACTGCATTGTTATAACATTGTAACTGCATTGTTATTGCATTGTTAACAGTATTTGTAAGTGTGTTTTTTATATTTCATATACAGTACAGCATCATCACCTTAGAATTATAAGGTTCTATCTGACATTTTTGTCAAAATTGAGTTATTCACATATTTTTATTAAATGACATATTATTTACATTATGGGATCTTTTTTATAAGTCGTTTATGTTTTACGACTTTTTATTTTTTATTTGTATCTCTGTCATGTTGATGCATAAAAGAGAACTGTTACACACATATTGTTTGTTATATGAAATGCAAAAACTGTGAAGATCAACATCTCAAAATCATTTATAACGCAGTAAGACCTTATAATTCTAAAGCGGCGATATGTAATTAAAAACTTTTATTTTGGATGTAATGATTAATTACTTTCTTATAACTTTGCTTATAATCTGATATAATCATGTGTAATTATAAACATTTATCGTGTGTGCAATTACTGTCATTACGCTGTAATTACATTGTAGTTACATTCAAGATAATATTTATAAACGTGTTTCTTTGTATATTTTAAGAACTGTATTTGTGTAGTTATATGTGAATATACACAGTATATGTAATTACAAACATTTATCTTGATGTATTTACTATGTTATTACATGTAATTACATTATACTTACATGTAAATCTTTGCATATTGCATGTACAGTGTTTATATATAGTTGTATGTGTAAATTTACACAAAACACATGTAATTACAAACTTTTTTGTATGTAATTACGATGTAATAACATTGTAACTTTTGTTATAACATTGTAATTACATTGTAATGACATTGTTATTATTACATTGCAACTGCATTGTAATTACTTTGTTATAACATTGTAATATGTCATTAAAACATTTATCTTTGATGTAATTGCTATGTTTTTACATTGTAATTACATTGTTGTTACATCCAAGATAATTTGTATAAATGTAAATATTTCCTGGTATATTGCATGTACAGTGTTTGTTTGTTTATAGTTGTATGCATAAATATACACAGTACACATGTCTTTTCCGGAAACATTAATATGTAAATATACACAGTACACATGTAAGTAATTACAAACTTGAATACTTTGTCATTACATTATAATTGTATTGCTATTGCATTGTCATTGCATCCAAGATAATATTTATAAACTTAGTAGATATGTAATTGCAAGCGCTTATTTTGGATGTAATTACTATATAATAACATTGAAATTGCTATGTAATAACATTGTAATTACTGCATTGTTATAACATTGTAATTGCATTGTTATTGCATTGTTAACAGTATTTGTAAGGTGTTTTTGTATATTTCATATACAGTACAGCATCATCACCTTAGAATTATAAGGTTCTATCTGACATTTTTGTCAAAATTGAGTTATTCACATATTTTTATTAAATGACATATTATTTACATAATGGGATCTTTTTTATAAGTCGTTTATGTTTTACGACTTTTTATTTTTATTTGTATCTCTGTCATGTTGATGCATAAAAGAGAACTGTTACACACATATTGTTTGTTATATGAAATGCAAAAACTGTGAAGATCAACATCTCAAAATCATTTATAACGCAGTAAGAACCTTATAATTCTAAAGCAGCGATATGTAATTAAAAACTTTTATTTTGGATGTAATGATTAATTACTTTCTTATAACTTGCTTATAATCTGATATAATCATGTGTAATTATAAACATTTATCGTGTGTGCAATTACTGTCATTACGCTGTAATTACATTGTAGTTACATTCAAGATAATATTTATAAACGTGTTTCTTTGTATATTTTAAGAACTGTATTTGTGTAGTTATATGTGAATATACACAGTATATGTAATTACAAACATTTATCTTGATGTATTTACTATGTTATTACATGTAATTACATTATACTTACATGTAAATCTTTGCATATTGCATGTACAGTGTTTATATATAGTTGTATGTGTAAATTTACACAAAACACATGTAATTACAAACTTTTTTGTATGTAATTACGATGTAATAACATTGTAACCTTTGTTATAACATTGTAATTACATTGTAATAACATTGTTAAACATTGTTTAACACTGTTATAACATTGCAATAACATTGTTATAACATTGCATTTACATCGGTATAACTTTGTTATAACATTGTTATAACATTGTAATTACATTGTAGTTACATTGTTATAACATTGTATTTACATTGTTATAACATTGTAATAACAATGTAATTACATTGTTATAACATTGTTATAACATTGTAATTATATTGTTATAACATTGTAATAACATTGTTATTATTACATTGCAACTGCATTGTAATTACTTTGTTATAACATTGTAATATGTCATTAAAAACATTTATCTTGGATGTAATTGCTATGTTTTTACATTGTAATTACATTGTAGTTACATCCAAGATAATTTGTATAAATGTAAATATTTCCTGGTATATTGCATGTACAGTGTTTGTTTGTTTATAGTTGTATGCATAAATATACACAGTACACATGTCTTTTCCGGAAACATTAATATGTAAATATACACAGTACACATGTAAGTAATTACAAACTTGAATACTTTGTCATTACATTATAATTGTATTGCTATTGCATTGTCATTGCATCCAAGATAATATTTATAAACTTAGTAGATATGTAATTGCAAGCGCTTATTTTGGATGTAATTACTATATAATAACATTGAAATTGCTATGTAATAACATTGTAATTACTGCATTGTTATAACATTGTAACTGCATTGTTATTGCATTGTTAACAGTATTTGTAAGTGTGTTTTTGTATATTTCATATACAGTACAGCATCATCACCTTAGAATTATAAGGTTCTATCTGACATTTTTGTCAAAATTGAGTTATTCACATATTTTTATTAAATGGCATATTATTTACATTATGGGATCTTTTTTATAAGTCGTTTATGTTTTACGACTTTTTATTTTTTATTTGTATCTCTGTCATGTTGATGCATAAAAGAGAACTGTTACACACATATTGTTTTTATATGAAATGCAAAAACTGTGAAGATCAACATCTCAAAATCATTTATAACGCAGTAAGAACCTTATAATTCTAAAGCGGCGATATGTAATTAAAACTTTTATTTTGGATGTAATGATTAATTACTTTCTTATAACTTTGCTTATAATCTGATATAATCATGTGTAATTATAAACATTTATCGTGTGTGCAATTACTGTCATTACGCTGTAATTACATTGTAGTTACATTCAAGATAATATTTATAAACGTGTTTCTTTGTATATTTTAAGAACTGTATTTGTGTAGTTATATGTGAATATACACAGTATATGTAATTACAAACATTTATCTTGATGTATTTACTATGTTATTACATGTAATTACATTACTTACATGTAAATCTTTGCATATTGCATGTACAGTGTTTATATATAGTTGTATGTGTAAATTTACACAAACACATGTAATAACAAACTTTTTGTATGTAATTACGATGTAATAACATTGTAACTTTTGTTAACATTGTAATTACATTGTAATAACATTGTAATAACACTGTTATAACATTGTAATTACATTGCAGTTACATTGTTATAACATTGTAATAACAATGTAATTACATTGTTATAACATTGTTATAACATTGTTATAACATTGTAATTATATTGTTATAACATTGTAATTACATTGTTATTATTACATTGCAACTGCATTGTAATTACTTTGTTATAACATTGTAATATGTCATTAAATTTATCTTTGATGTAATTGCTATGTTTTTTACATTGTAATTACATTGTAGTTACATCCAAGATAATTTGTATAAATGTAAATATTTCCTGGTATATTGCATGTACAGTGTTTGTTTGTTTATAGTTGTATGCATAAATACACAGTACACAGTCTTTTCCGGAAACATTAATATGTAAATATACACAGTACACATGTAAGTAATTACAAACTTGAATACTTTGTCATTACATTATAATTGTATTGCTATTGCATTGTCATTGCATCCAAGATAATATTTATAAACTTAGTAGATATGTAATTGCAAGCGCTTATTTTGGATGTAATTACTATATAATAACATTGAAATTGCTGTAATAACATTGTAATTACTGCATTGTTATAACATTGTAACTGCATGTTATTGCATTGTTAACAGTATTTGTAAGTGTGTTTTTGTATATTTCATATACAGTACAGCATCATCACCTTAGAATTATAAGGTTCTATCTGACATTTTTGTCAAAATTGAGTTGTTCACATATTTTTTAAATGGCATATTATTTACATAATGGGATCTTTTTTTATAAGTCGTTTATGTTTTACGACTTTTTATTTTTTATTTGTATCTCTGTCATGTTGATGCATAAAAGAGAACTGTTACACACATATTGTTTGTTATATGAAATGCAAAAACTGTGAAGATCAACATCTCAAAATCATTTATAACGCAGTAAGAACCTTTAATTCTAAAGCGGCGATATGTAATTAAAAACTTTATTTTGGATGTAATGATTAATTACTTTCTTATAACTTTGCTTATAATCTGATATAATCATGTGTAATTATAAACATTTATCGTGTGTGCAATTACTGTCATTACGCTGTAATTACATTGTAGTTACATTCAAGATAATATTTATAAACGTGTTTCTTTGTATATTTTAAGAACTGTATTTGTGTAGTTATATGTGAATATACACAGTATAGTAATTACAAACATTTATCTTGATGTATTTACTATGTTATTACATGTAATTACATTATCTTACATGTAAATCTTTGCATATTGCATGTACAGTGTTTTTAATAGTTGTATGTGTAATTTACACAAAACACATGTAATAAAACTTTTTGTATGTAATTACGATGTAATAACATTGTAACTTTTGTTATAACATTGTAATTACATTGTAATAACATTGTAATAACACTGTTATAACATTGTAATTACATTGCAGTTACATTGTTATAACATTGTAATAACAATGTAATTACATTGTTATAACATTGTTATAACCACTGTTATAACATTGTAATTATATTATAACAATTGTAATTACATTGTTATTATTACATTGCAACTGCATTGTAATTACTTTGTTATAACATTGTAATATGTCATTAAAAACATTTATCTTTGATGTAATTGCTATGTTTTTACATTTGTAATTACATTGTATTACATCCAAGATAATTTGTATAAATGTAATATTTCCTGGTATATTGCATGTACAGTGTTTGTTTGTTTATAGTTGTATGCATAAATTACACAGTACACATGTCTTTTCCGGAAACATTAATATGTAAATATACACAGTACACATGTAAGTAATTACAAACTTGAATACTTTGTCATTACATTATAATTGTATTGCTATTGCATTGTCATTGCATCCAAGATAATATTTATAACTTAGTAGATATGTAATTGCAAGCGCTTATTTTGGATGTAATTACTATATAATAACATTGAAATTGCTATGTAATAACATTGTAATTACTGCATTGTTATAACATTGTAACTGCATTGTTATTGCATTGTTAACAGTATTTGTAATGTGTTTTTTGTATATTTCATATACAGTACAGCATCATCACCTTAGAATTATAAGGTTCTATCTGACATTTTTGTCAAAATTGAGTTATTCACATATTTTTATTAATGGCATATTATTTACATAATGGGATCTTTTTTTTATAAGTCGTTTATGTTTTACGACTTTTATTTTTTATTTGTATCTCTGTCATGTTGATGCATAAAAGAACTGTTACACACATATTGTTTGTTATATGAAATGCAAAAACTGTGAAGATCAACATCTCAAAATCATTTATAACGCAGTAAGAACCTTATAATTCTAAAGCGGCGATATGTAATTAAAAACTTTATTTTGGATGTAATGATTAATTACTTTCTTATAACTTTGCTTATAATCTGATATAATCATGTGTAATTATAAACATTTATCGTGTGTGCAATTACTGTCATTACGCTGTAATTACATTGTAGTTACATTCAAGATAATATTTATAAACGTGTTTCTTTGTATATTTTAAGAACTGTATTTGTGTAGTTATATGTGAATATACACAGTATATGTAATTACAAACATTTATCTTGATGTATTTACTATGTTATTACATGTAATTACATTATACTTACATGTAAATCTTTGCATATTGCATGTACAGTGTTTATATATAGTTGTATGTGTAAATTTACACAAAACACATGTAATTACAAACTTTTTTGTATGTAATTACGATGTAATAACATTGTAACCTTTGTTATAACATTGTAATTACATTGTAAAATTGTTATAACATTGTTATCACTGTTATAACATTGCAATAACATTGTTATAACATTGCATTTACATCGGTATAACTTTGTTATAACATTGTTATAACATTGTAATTACATTGTAGTTACATTGTTATAACATTGTATTTACATTGTTATAACATTGTAATAACAATGTAATTACATTGTTTATACATTGTTATAACATTGTAATTATATTGTTATAACATTGTAATAACATTGTTATTATTACATTGCATCTGCATTGTAATTACTTTGTTATAACATTGTAATATGTCATTAAAAACATTTATCTTGGATGTAATTGCTATGTTTTTACATTGTAATTACATTGTAGTTACATCCAAGATAATTTGTATAAATGTAATATTTCCTGGTATATTGCATGTACAGTGTTTGTTTGTTTATAGTTGTATGCATAAATATACACAGTACACATGTCTTTTCCGGAAACATTAATATGTAAATATACACAGTACACATGTAAGTAATTACAAACTTGAATACTTTGTCATTACATTATAATTGTATTGCTATTGCATTGTCATTGCATCCAATAATATTTATAAACTTAGTAGATATGTAATTGCAAGCGCTTATTTTGGATGTAATTACTATATATAACATTGAAATTGCTATGTATAACATTGTAATTACTGCATTGTTATAACATTGTAACTGCATTGTTATTGCATTGTAACAGTATTTGTAAGTGTGTTTTGTATATTTCATATACAGTACAGCATCATCACCTTAGAATTATAAGGTTCTATCTGACCTTTTTGTCAAAATTGAGTTATTCACATATTTTTATTAAATGGCATATTATTTACATTATGGGATCTTTTTTTATAAGTCGTTATGTTTTACGACTTTTTATTTTTTTATTTGTATCTCTGTCATGTTGATGCATAAAAGAACTGTTACACACATATGTTTTTGTTAATGAAATGCAAAAACTGTGAAGATCACATCTCAAAATCATTTACGCAGTAAGACCTTATAATTCTAAAGCGGCGATATGTAATTAAAAACTTTTATTTTGGATGTAATGATTAATTACTTTCTTATAACTTTGCTTATAATCTGATATAATCATGTGTAATTATAACATTTATCGTGTGTGCAATTACTGTCATTACGCTGTAATTACATTGTAGTTACATTCAAGATAATATTTATAAACGTGTTTCTTTGTATATTTTAAGAACTGTATTTGTGTAGTTATATGTGAATATACACAGTATATGTAATTACAAACATTTATCTTGATGTATTTACTATGTTATTACATGTAATTACATTATCTTACATGTAAATCTTTGCATATTGCATGTACATTGTTTATATATAGTTGTATGTGTAAATTTACACAAACATGTAATCAAACTTTTTTGTATGTAATTACGATGTAATACATTGTAACTTTTGTGTTATAACATTGTAATTACATGTAATAACATTGTAATAACACTGTTATAAACATTGTAATTACATTGCATACATTGTTATAACATTGTAATAACAATGTAATTACATTGTTATAACATTGTTATAACTGTTAACAATTGTAATTATATTGTTATAACATTGTAATTACATTGTTATTATTACATTGCACTGCATTGTAATTCTTTGTTATAACTTGTAATATGTCATTAAAAACATTTATCTTTGATGTAATTGCTATGTTTTTACATTGTAATTACATTGTAGTTACATCCAAGATAATTTGTATAAATGTAAATATTTCCTGGTATATTGCATGTACAGTGTTTGTTTTTTATAGTTTTATGCATAAATATACACAGTACACTGTCTTTTTTCCGGAAACATTAATATGTAATATACACAGTACACATGTAAGTAATTACAAACTTGAATACTTTGTCATTACATTATATTGTATTGCTATTGCATTGTCATTGCATCCAAGATATATTTATAACTTAGTAGATATGTAATTGCAAGCGCTTATTTTGGATTATTACTTATAATAACATTGAAATTGCTATGTATAACATTGTAATTACTGCATTGTTATAACATTGTAACTGCATTGTTTGCATTGTTAACAGTATTTGTAAGTGTGTTTTTTGTATTTTCATATACAGTACAGCATCATCACCTTAGAATATAAGGTTCTATCTGACATTTTTGTCAAAATTGAGTTATTCACATATTTTTATTAAATGGCATATTATTTACATAATGGGATCTTTTTTTATAAGTCGTTTTATGTTTTACGACTTTTTATTTTTTATTTGTATCTCTGTCATGTTGATGCATAAAAGAACTGTTACACACATAGTTTGTTATCTATGAAATGCAAAACTGTGAAGATCACTCTCAAATCATTATAACGCAGTAAACCTTATAATTCTAAAGCGGCGATATAATTAAAAACTTTTATTTTGGATGTAATGATTAATTACTTTCTTATAACTTTGCTTATAATCTGATATAATCATGTGTAATTATAAACATTTATCGTGTGTGCAATTACTGTCATTACGCTGTAATTACATTGTAGTTACATTCAAGATAATATTTATAAACGTGTTTCTTTGTATATTTTAAGAACTGTAATTTGTGTAGTTATATGTGAATATACACGTATATGTAATTACAAATTTATCTTGATGTATTACTATGTTATTACATGTATTACATTATACTTACATGTAAATCTTTGCATATTGATGTACAGTGTTTATATATAGTTGTATGTGTAAATTACACAAAACACATGTAATTACAAACTTTTTTGTATGTAATTACGATAAAATTGTAACTTTGTTATAACATTGTATTACATTGTATGACCTTGTTATTATTACTTGCAACTGCATTGTAATTACTTTGTTATAACATTGTAATATGTCATTAAAAACTTTATCTTTGTAATTGCTATTTTTTTCATTGTAATTACATTGTAGTTACATCCAAGATAATTTGTATAAATGTAAATATTTCCTGTATATTGCTGTACATGTTTGTTTGTTTTATAGTTGTATGCATAATATACACGTACACATGTCTTTTCCGGAACATTAATATGTAAATATACACGTACACATGTAAGTATTACAAACTTGAAACTTTGTCATTACATTATATTGTATGCTATTGCTTGTCATGCATCCAAGATAAATTTATAAACTTGTAGATATGTATTGCAAGCGCTTATTTTGGATGTAATTACTATATAATAACTTGAAATTGCTATGTAATAACATTGTAATTACTGCATTGTTTATAACATTGTAACGCATTGTTATTGCATTGTTAACAGTATTTGTAGTGTGTTTTTGTATATTTCATAACAGTACAGCATCATCACCTAGAATTATAGGTTCTATCTGACATTTTGTCAAAATTGAGTTATTCACATATTTTATTAAATGGCATATTATTTACATTATGGGATCTTTTTTTATAATCGTTTATGTTTACGACTTTTTATTTTTATTTGTATCTCTGTCATGTTGATGCATAAAGAGAACTGTTACACACATATTGTTTGTTATTTAAATGCAAAAACTGTGAAGATCAACATCTCAAATCATTTATAACGCAGTAAACCTTAAATTCTAAAGCGGCGATATGTAATTAAAAACT
>NC_079443.1:30844143-30869143 GCF_903798145.1 Danio aesculapii | reverse complement strand
GTGTTTTGTATTTAATAAATGCCACATCGATAAACAGAATCATTTTGAAATGAAAAAAAAAAGAAACTGACATCAAACTTTTGACCGGTAGTGTTTGTTAATCAAATGATACTTTTTAATGAAGCTTTCTGTTAGATGATTTTCACACCATGCAGCAAACTATTTTGATTTAAAATAAACTAGGACAGAAATGAATGTTTTCTCATGCCGAGAGATATATAGACCCTATGTGTGAGGAAAGATGATGTATTGTTTTATTAGAACAGTTCTTATTCTTTCATTTGAGATCTATTATGTGAGTCATGTTACAATAGGAACATTATATTGCTGTTTACTGTCAGGAAATTATTTAGTGGAAGGATCAAATTGATTGTTTTTACTTTTTAAAACAATGCATACATGGGGTGGCACAGTGGCTCACTGGTTAGCACTCTCACCTTACAGCAAGAAGGTCGCTGGTTCGCGTCCTGGCTGGGTCAGTTGGCATTTCTGTGTGGCGTTTGCATGTTCTCCTCGGGTTTGCGTGGGATACCTCTAGTTGCTCCGGTTTCGCCCACAGTCCAAAGACATGTGATATAGGTAGGGCCAGACAGAACCTGTGGACATTTTTTGCTATTTCTGCTGAGAATTTTGTAAAAAATAAAAAAAAAGATGCAGAATGATTTTAGTATCATGACTAAAACTTAATATATGTATTAAATAATAAATTTTTTACTTTTATTTAATGCAAATTCATTTAGATCCACTTATTTGGTAAACAAAGCAAGCCTCTCATATAATATGTCTACTAAAACACTAAAAATATTACTTTACAAATGGTATTGTAAATAAATCATATGAACATTTTAACATTACTATTGTAACATCACAATAATATTAGTGAAATTAATTTAAAAACTGAATGAATATAAATGAACACACATTTACACAAGTAAATGCATAAACTCAATAATGGGCTAAAAATCTGCAGAAATCTGTGGATTTCTGTGCACGCAGATTCGTTGTGGGCCCAGCTACAGTACAGTATAGGTGAACTGGATAAACTAAATAGGCCGTAGTGTATGTGTGAATGAGTGAATGGGTGTTTCCCAGTAAGGGACTAAGTTGAAGGAAAATGAATGAATGCATACATTTTTTACTATTTGTATTATTTTAAATATGTTTTTGTAGTAAAATCATGGTTAATCTTTGTGAAGGAACGTACTCTCCGTTTTGATTACATTATTGCTTTAATATTTAAAGGCAGTTAAATCTGACGACAATAAATATGTCGTTTTTGGGTGTAAATGAGAATATTTATCAGTTGGCTGCCCTGGTGAGATTAAAATATCCCATCCTGCACCTTCCCCTCAACCCTAGCCATAAACACTTTTTTAATAATTGCCCATATTTTATTCACACTATCTGAATAATTTTATAGATTTTTTATCAATATAATTTCCTTTATGATCTGCTATATGATTTACAAAAAAAGGTGGATTAAAACTCTAAAGTTTCCTCGCTCCGTACACCCCTGATGTTGATGGCAAATGAGCATGGTTTGTAATTTTGACAATTTTAACTCGACATATGGGTGAAGCTAGTGTAAATATCCTCTGGCAGCAGTGTGGCCTATTTCCACTTAGATACTCGGTAATTAAAAAACTCAGTTTTTATTATTTGTATGCCTTATGAAGGTCTGTTCACATCAAGAATGATAATTGTAATTATTGCTATTTTGTATATTAAGCTGCAGTTTTGTCATCTACTGCTACAAAGTCATGTGGGTTTTAATGCGCTGGCACAATTCACAGTACAAAATAACAGTACATATATAATACATCATAATAATATCCTTAATCCAGAGCTTGACTAAACAATTATCTTATCTAGAAATCTAAAATTGTGCTTCCCCTTCTGTTAACCTTTTCCTTAAACGTTTTCTTTCTCTCTGCAGTGGACGGCTGCACTGATTGGTCCGTGGACTATCTGAAGTACCGGGTGTTACACGGAGAGCCGGTGCGGATAAAGTGTGCTCTATTTTACGGTTATATAAGAGCCAACTACACCCAGGCACAGAGCATTGGACTCAGTTTGATGTGGTACCGAAGTTCAGGATTGGGACATGGGGACTTTGAAGAGCCCATCTCCTTTGACGGGGCTCGCATGAGCAAAGAGGAAGATGCCATCTGGTTCCGGCCTGCCGAGCTGCAGGACGCCGGTCTGTACTCCTGCGTTTTGAGGTGAGAAAGAGAGGGATGTGTGCGCACATGTGTATGCGTGAACACTCATATGCTTAGATATGCAAATCCACAGGGAGAAACACACACACACATACACACACTCTGCCTTTCGGACATTAGCAGTATCCGAAAACATGCTTAACTTCCTGCTTTGATGTTTCCTGATTGTCTTTGAAAGCCTTCAAGAAAAGCGTCATGCTGAGAAAATTAGCGTGTGTGTATTAGTGTCTGCTCTTCTTCTGTGTGTGTGTGTGTGTGTATGTGTGCGTGTGTGTGGATTGAGAATCTTCTCAGAGACAGTAAAACTGGAAGTGAAATAAGTGAGCGACGGCAGAGGACAGTGAGACGTTCTGTCATCCATCAATCAAACACTGACACTCCGGCACTCTCCCATAATGCCGCGGGCCACTGTCACACATATTAAACAGTCAGGCAACTCTCCAGGGTCCTCATTTGCTCAGGTTCCAACCGACTTGAGGTCAAAGCACATAATCTACTCATCATATTCACTTTTGCATCACAGAATGTCACTCGTATTTTATATATATATATGTATGTGTGTGTGTGTGTGTGTGTAAAAACAACAGACAGAAAGAGTGATTTTTTAATATACTGCGCTGCTGTAGGATGAGAACAGTGTTTTACAGTACAGTAGTTATGATTTTAGATGTAATCAAGGTATAAAGGTGCTCTAAGATCGAATAGAAAGAGGTAAAGGAATGATACACATGCTTTCAGTGCTATCAAAAGTTAACCTAGGGAAAGAAGACGAATTCCAGTTTGCAATGAGAATAATCCAACACAGAGTCATTGAAAATGCATGCTTCAGCCTGTATATTTGTGAAACCACAAAAAACATACTTCAAAATACATTGTAATTATTTTGGTAGATAGAATTAATGCTATGAGGCAGTATGATGCCAACAACGTCGGACATATTTTGCATGGATAAAGGATTTTTCCATTCAGTTCATTGCCCAACAACAGATAAATACCACAAAACAATTTAACAGTGTCTGTGATTTGTAATCGAATAAGTTTGCCTCACCTTTCTATCTAAATATAGACAGCATTTCTGGTGTGGTCAGTTTGCTCCAGTTAAGTCTGGTTAAGCACAGTTTTATAAAAGAGATAAAAGTAATGTAAAATCAAGGTCAAACTATGTGGTTTCAGTTCAGTTTTCTTTTACATTTGCTTTTGAAAACACTATTGTTTGGGTTTAGGGGCGGGTTTAGGTTGTTAGTGAGATGATCTGTATAACAAGCCCTGCCTTGTTATGGACGTGTACTTGAAGGATCAAAAAGGATTTTAAAAAGTACCGTAATTAACATATTTAAGATTTGCAAAAATGTATACAGTGCCCTCTAGAGGATTTGTGTCCAACAACAGATAAATACCACAAAACAATTTAACAGTGTCTGTGATTTGTAATCAAATAAGTTTGCCTCACCTTTCAATCTAAATATAGATAGCATTTCTGGTGTGGTCAGTTTGCTCCGGTTAAATCTGGTTAAGCACAGTTTTATAAAAGAGAGAAAAGTAATGTAAAATCAAGGTAAAGTTATGTGGTTTCAGTGCAGTTTTCTTTTACATTTGCTTTTGAAAACACTATTGGCTGGGTTTAGAAATGGGTTTAGGTTGTTAGCAAGATGATCTGTATAACAAGCCCTGCCTTGTTATGGACGTGTACTTGAAGGATCAAAAATGATTTTAAAAAGTACCGTAATTACCATATTTAAGATTTGCAAAAATGTATACAGTGCCCTCTAGAGGATCTGTAATTTAAAACGTGCGACGACACTTACCCAGAATAATGTATTTTACGCTTCGTAGGCTGAGGCATGTATTTCTAATCAGCCTGGGTTGGAATAATCAAGATTTCAGACAAGTTGTAAGATTCAAAGAGATAGTTCATACAAAATTGACTGTCTTCTTAAAAGAAGAAATTATAAACAAAATTTTTGTCTTTTAAGTTCAGCGAAAGAAAAAAAAAATCATCACATACTGAAGATCGAGTCACCCATGATACTTAATTTTTGAGTAAACCATGCATTTAAACAAATAAATTCTTACTATATGTACATTTCTTGGGGGATTAAAATATGGTTATAGATAAATAGATAATTTTTTTTGTTTAAAATTAAAGTCAGTTCTCCGATGATTCTCAATAGACTAATTACAAACTAACCGGTAATTTTTACTAGGCGTTCTGGCAACATTTTATTTGCTGCCATTTATTTTTAAATTATTTAATTCATATCCCTTAATATTCTGAAAGCAAATTTTGAATGAATAATTCAATGAATCAGTCATATAGGTTTCCCTTGTTTCAATACTGGATGACTCAGAACTCTTGAACACATCACTTGAATGAATGATTCAGTGCCAAAAAAAACATTTTTACAGGGCGGCTATAGCCTAGTGGACAGTCCACCGATATATAGTGCAATTGCGCTGCAGGCATTCGAGTTCATCACTCTCTTTCTCTGACACTTCACTTTCTGTCAATACACTGTCCCCACAATAAAAAAAATGCAAAATGGCAAAAAAAGATCTTGTAACAGTTGATTGTTAATACATATTGGTGTGACAATGTATAACACAACGTCCATTTAAAGTTAAGTTACATTAAAAAGATGATTTAGATTAATTTGATTTCTATGGTAGACAGCAGTGTTTAAATACATATCAAATCCTGTGAACAGTTGTCCCAGTACTTCTGTGATAATCTAAATGATTATAATACAGCAATACTGATACTGTGCAGTTTGGAAAGATTAAAGATGTTTCATAACTATACATGACAACTGCTCTCCCTGGGTCAAACACAGATTTGAATATACTGCTGCTTAATAACAATCATGCAAATCACTGGCATTTTGAATTTGTGGGTGTCTAAATTGTGATTTTTCTTTAATATTTAATCTACTACGGATGATAACTTTCTGGTTATTGTATGTAAATTTATGCAGCAAGCGGTTACGTCATCGACTGCTTTAAAGACGGCTGGAAAAAGTCATTTTAAAGAGTGTTATCAACAATATTCTTATAAAATAGTTATCATCTATTGCATGCTAGCTTTTGTCAATAACTTTGACCTGATTTAGCTCAAAATTTCATCCTTTTCACATCGGTATAATTGAAATATTTATTTATTTTTTTATTTATTGTATTTTTTTGGTATGTTTCTATCCAAAGAAATAATAGAGTCAGCACACACAGCCTGTTTTAAATGCGCAGCAAGAACCAACCTTTTTTGTCAGCATACTGTTGAGATTATGCCTTTTACCGGCAATGGATAACAGCCTAAATTAACTAGCCAAACACTGATCCCCTGGAACCAATTAATCTGCAAGCGGTAAAATCAGTCACTTATGAGAGTCCAGCTTAGTTAGGATGCTGCCTAAAAAGGAGGCTGCCTATGTAGTCAGCACACTAGACTTGCAGAGCATTGTTTATTAAGAAAAAGGAAATGGAGTTGCTCTCTTTCCTCCGAGACTGCCTTTGAGCTGATTAAACCATAAACAATAGTTTTCAGCAGCACACCGGCAGGAGAGAGCAGATATTTTAGTATTCTTTTTGGGTTTATAGGGTGATAAAAATGAGACTGTGCTGACATATGCGGGTGTCTGGAAATAGTGAGAGTGTAAAAATAGGCTTCGCTATACAGTTAATAGGGCAGAGAGAAAGAGAGCTTATAGGTATTTTTTTGTAGTAAATTTGTTTATGCATTTTACGAAAGACAAGTGCATTGCAGGTTGCCCCCCCAAGCACTCAGTAACCATGGTAACACGGTAGGAGGTGTGAGGTCATTAAGCTGAAAAGGTCAGATTTCAACAAATCTTATCAGCAGCTATTAAAGTCAGAGCCCTTGGACAAAATAAACACTAATGCACTTTTAATGGAGACACTCATCAATGTACAGAAGTGTGTGTTGACATGCAATACACCTGACTTACAGGCGGTGTGTATAGGTGTGTGTGTGTCTGAGTATGAGTTTGTGCTCATGTATTTTAGCTTGAATTTGATGCAAATGAAAATTAAAGTTGTATAATAAGAGATCAAGTTTCCTAAACTTAATTTAATGCAGTGCTTCTCAACCATGTTCCTGGAGGACCACCAATTCTGCACATTTTCCATGGCTGTTTCTCAATTCCAAGAATACAGAGAACAGACTTGCATTCTTCTGAAGTTACCTCAGACAAACGAACATGGGAGACGACGAGAACACAGAACACGTCCTGTGAGAAATGAGATTCTGCATTCTTCCTGATAATCACATGACCTTCACACGTTTTAACAGATAATGATATAAAAATTACAGCATTCATGCAATGAATGTTTTCTCCCTTTTCAAAATATATACTATGCATCGGCGCCAATAATGTAGTGGTTAGTGCGTCGACACATGTACTTCGGTGCTCACGGCGACCCGAGTTCGATCCTATGATCCTATGCCAATCCTTAACCTCTTTCTGCTCCCTACGCTTTCCTATCAACACTCTCTACTGTCCTATCAATTAAAGGTAAGTAAATATATATATATATATATATATATATATATATATATATATATATATATATATATATATATATATATATATATATATATATATATATATATATATATATATATATATACTATGCATAAAAACCTTACAAATATACGTTGCACAATTAAAACTAATTATAATATGAATTTCAGCATTAAGATGCCTTATTAAGTCTTATTAAGATGTTCACGGTAATGTTTACTTTCACCGTCGCATTTAGAGAAACTCCTGAAACAAATAAGTTATATCTCTGAACTTTAATAATAAATCTATATAAAATGCTTCCCCTATTCAGCCGCAATGACTTCTGCGACTTCTCGCATGAGTTTTGAGCTCAAGTCTGCATTGGTGCATCCTCAGTATCAAGAACACATCCAGGAACTTTCACGCGTCTTCCGTTCTTGTGATCTTGAGTTTTGGAACTAAACTTCAGCAGTTGATGATGACGTTACATGAGGACGCAAGAACGCTGAAGAAAGCATATTGAGATACAGCCCATGGCTGTGTCCGAAATTGCTACTCAGTATGTACTGCATTTGAATTGAAATCTACTACTCAACCGTTAGAAAAGTACGTTCTATATAGTATGAATGTGAGTAGTATTAGTGGAACTCGACATTTGCCATTTTGTCATGATCCCGTGTGAGTTGCATTACTTCACTCCTATTTATGAATTAGTTCAGAAATTCATTTTGAAGTAGTAGATCATCCGGGTTCTTCTCACATACTGTTTTTTTTTCTATTCTATCACATACAGTTTTTAGCGTACTATACAGCATGGAAGTATGCAGTTTCGGACGCAGCCCATTTCTCAATATGCTTTCTTCAGCGTTCTTGCGTCCTCGTGTTCGCGTGTAACGTCATCATCAACTGCAGAAGTTCAGTTCCAAACCTCAAGACCACAAGAACGGTGGACGCGTGAAAGTTCCCAGATGTGTTCTTGATATTGAGGATGCGTCGATGCAGACTTGAGCTCCGAACTCGCTCTAGAATACCATGAAGTCATTGCAACTAGAGGTGGGAAGTGCACCATTTTATATAGATTTATTATTAAACTTCAGAGATATTACTTATTTGTCTCTGGAGTTTCCTAAATGAGATGGTGAAAGTAACACATTAAAGGTGTTTATTCGCTGAATTTTTTTGTAAATATTTGTATTGTCCAACATATACAGTATTTATAAGGTCTTTGTTCATATTGTGAAAAGGAGAAAAACAATAAATCGTTGTATGAATGCTGTAATGTTTAAATAATTTTCCCTTAAAAACACATGAAGGTCATGTAACCATCAGGAAGAACGCAGCATCTCTTTTCTCACAGGCACGTTCTCTGTTCTCGCGGTCTCCTGAGTTCGTTCTTCTGAGGTAACGTGGCCAGACTGCTCTCCACGAGAACGCAAGTCCGTTCTGTGCGTTCCTGCAATTGAGAAACAGCCCATGTCTCCTTAACCAAACACACCTGATTCAGATCATCAGCTTATAGCAGAGACTGAAAGTCCTGTAGGGGCAGCACAGTGACGCAGTGGGTAGCACACTCGCCTCACAGCAAGAAGGTCGCTGGTTGGAGCCCCAGCTGGGTCAGTTGGTATTTCTGTGTGGAGTTTGCATGTTCTTCCGCGTTCGCATGGGTTTCCTCCGGGTGCTCCGGTTTCCCGTATTGTCCGTATGTGTGTGAATGAGTGTGTATGGGTGTTTACCAGTGATGGTTGCAGCTGGAAGGGCATCCGCTGCATAAAACATATGCTGGATAGGTTGCTGGTTCATTCCGCTGTGGCGACCCCAGATTAATAAAGGGACTAAGCCGAAAAGAAAATGAATAAATTAATGAATGAAAGACCGTTAATGGGCATGACAGACAAAGGAGAAATCCAAAACGTGCAGTGGTGGTGGTCTTTCAGGAATGTGGTTGAGAAACACTGATTTAATGCATGGCCACTGTTTGAAAACATACTGTAAACTTAAATCTTTTATAACTATACATCTAGCATGGCAATCTTGGAAGGTGTATTAATAAAAAAATATCTGTTTTGCAGCAGACCTAAATGTAAAGTGATTATAAAAAATCTGTGTTCCTGCAGTTACTTATAGCAAAGTACCTAATACCAAAATACCAAAGTATTAAAATATTAAAAAGATAAAATCTATATATAATTAAATAATAATAATGAAAAACTTTTACAAAAAAAAAAAAAAGATAATTGCAACCTTCAATCTTACAATGTATAATGAATGTAAAGTCAGAAATGACAGAAGGAAAACATGATTTTTTAATTATATGACCTAGAAATTTCTTTGGATTTTGCCAACTGTATAAAACATACTGACAGCTCTGAAGGTCTTTTTCCATACCTTCATATCTTTGATAGAAATCTTAGAGACATGGTAGGGGAAAATCTTCTAGTTTAATTGTAAGGGTCATAGAGAGGGTGGAATACTAAATTTGACTTCGAAAAGCATTAGCGAACATTGCAAGTGGACCTCAGGGAAAATGTAAGTGATAAAAAATTTATGAAATGACCCTTTAAAACCTTTGAGGAAACATTTTCTATTCATTTGCTTCTCATATTCCATCAGTAAAGTGCTAATTATTTGTAGCCCCACATGAAAACTGCAGAGAAATTTGCCTCCTTCGTGGTGAAATTACACCTATCATGCTTAAATAACAAATAAAATTAGGTTTTATATTTGTGTAATTGGTTTAGTGTATAGGCTCTGTGAGATGATAGCACATTTGCACTCAGTGATGTCTCTGGGTGAGCTCTATAGTTTATATAGACTTACTCTGTTTGTGTGTGTGTGTGTTTTGCAGGAATTCCACTTTTTGTATGAAGGTGTCAATGACTCTGTTGGTTGCTGATAATGACACCGCTGGATGTTACAACTCAAAACTGCGCTACACTGAGAAAGGAGAGCTGGGCAAGAGTAAAGACATCTCCTGTCCCGATATCCAGGATTACGTTCAGCCTGGAGAAAAACCACAGATAACGTGGTACAAGGTATAGTGGGAGATGCTATGAGGTGAATTCAGTAAACGGTGCACAAACCGGCATCTTAAAGCACTTGCGATCCAGCATCTTGGCGTCTGCCCCCCTGAGAATTTCAATTAAGTCATCGTAAGTCATTGTCAACGCAAACACACCTCCTTTTTATGTAAATTAGGGTTATTATACTTAAAGCCTTATTCAGGGAAGTCAGCGCTATTTGCCTGGGGCAGCTAACAGTATGCTTTTACTGCACACGGAAAGCCGTAAACAGAAAATTATTTAAAACTGAGTGTTTATGTACATATTCAATCGATCATGGCAGCAGTAATTCGTCAAATGATGATCGAATTAGCGGATGGGCAATTTAGTATACAGTTGAGTGCACTTTCTGCATTTTAAAGAGAGGATTGAGGTGTCTGGATCGCAGTGTTGCAAAAGTGACCTACAGATCAGGAACTGGCGATTTAAAAACAAATAAATAAATAAATAAAAATTTTATAAATCAAAAAGATAATTGCAACCTTTTATGTCATAATCTCAAGTCTGAAATTTTAGTAAATTAATATATTTCAAGTTGTATATTTCATGCATATCTACTGTAGTTACTCAGATGTTCAATGTAAGATACAAATTAGCAATAACTATTAGTAATAATTTGATTTGCATGTGAAATTCATAATTCTGAGAAAAGAGAGATATAAAATGCATCAAAAGATTAAAAGGTAGAATTGGCAGCTGTTAATTCACAATTGTACGTTTATAACTGGATGTTGTGCGAAGAAAACTTGCAATTCTGAATGAAATGTTACAATTAATTGACAATTACAAGTTTATACAGTGCTCAGCATAACTGAGTACACCCCATTTTAAAAATGAATATTTTTATCTATTCCTCAGTGAATATGGGTACTATATTTTGGTGCATTTGAACAAAACAGATTTAATAAACAGGTATATTTATTAAAATAATATTTTAGCCACAAAACATATTTAGAAATGGAAAGATAATACATTTAAATTCATGCAAAATATTGCAAAACAAAATTCAAACTACAACATTTCAACTAAATTGTATATATTTTTGTTTCTCTTGATTTTTGCTATTTTTGAAAATGTTATTCAATATTTTTCCCTCACATATAAATTTGGGCTGCGAATTTTTTAACCATTATTGTAAGTTATTTTGTTAGATAAGCTCCAGATTTGGAGCTAAACTAATTTATATGGCATCCTATGGAAAATATTAATTTAAATAAGGCATTTGTGAGGGGTGTACTCATATATGCTGAGCACTGTAACTTCAAACTGCAGGATACAAACTTGCAATTGTAGGCTCTGTTGTTATATTGTAAGATACAAATTCGAAATTCTGAGAAAAGAAGAAAAAAACTTTCTGATTTAAGTCACAGTTGGTAGTTAACTTATTCAGATAACTTAAAATTGCAAGATAAATTCATAAAAAAGTTTGCCAATTACAAGTGTATAGCTTCAAACTGCAGGACACAAATTTGCAATTTCAAGTTCTATTGTTTCCACAGGATAAAAAAATAATAATTAAATCAATTTAAAAAAGGTAACAATTCTTAAAAACTTAAAGAAAATAATTATCTTTTTCGGTAACACTTTATAATAACTACACACTATAAATCATTTATTAAGCATTAGCAAATAGTTAATTCATTATCTCTTAAGCATTAACTCTACATTAATAAGCGTTAGTAAGCAGTTTATAACTGCAGCTACAAATGCTGTATTCTTGACTTACAAACATATTTATAATGTGCTTAATACTTGTACTTTCATACATTATTAATGATTTATTTTTCATTACTAAATTAAGTATTGCATTATTTACAAACCATTTGTATTTAAAGTAGTTGAGGGTTTTTAGGAACATTCAGAATGAGTTAGTAAATGATTAATAAACTATTGAAATCACTGTTTATATATCTTATTATTCAGGCATATATTAAGGGTTACTATGTAAGATAATAAATACTTTATTTACTCAACTTCATCTAGTTTTGTGACCTAATCTAAAGTGAGGACTATTTATGCTTTATAAATCCCTTATAAATGGCATATAAAGGCTCAGTTAAATTCTAAACAGGAAAAATGACATTATTCAATCCTTTTCATTTAAAGATACACAAATAAATCTGTACTTTAAATGAAAAATAATCTTTGCAACCTTATCTGAAATAAAATAACTGTAGAGTTTAAACATTGCATCTTATTATATTGTTAAATTATTATATTGTTGTTGTTTTATCCAATTTTATGTCGTATTTTGACACTTCTGTTATTTGGCAATCTTTAAACTTTACAGTAATTTTATTTTTTTTTTAAAGATTGCAAAGATTATTGTTCATTTGATTCTGAGCCTTTAATTGTCATTTATAAGGCATTTATAAAGCATAAATAGTCCTCACTTCAGATTAGGTCACAAAATTGCATGAAGTTGAGTTAATAAAGCATTTATTAACATATTAGTTAACTATTAGCATATGCCTGAATAATAAGATATGTAAATGTTGATTTCAATAGTTTATTAATCATTTACTTACACATTCTGAATTATCCTTAAAACCCTCAACTACTCTTAAATACAACTGGTTTGTAAATAATGCAATACCTAATTTAGTAATGAAAAATAAATCATTAACTAAGTATGGAAATACAATTATTAGGCACATTATATAGGTGCCTATAAGTCAAGAATTCAGCATTTGTAGCTGCAGTTATAAACTGCTTACTAACGTTTATTAATGTAGAGTTAATGCTTAACAAATAATGAATTCACTAGATGCTAATGCTTAGTAAATGATTCATAGTGTGTAGTTATTATAAAGTGTTACCTCTTTTTCTTAGAATTAACTCACACTTGTGGTTTATAACCAGGGTGCGAATTACAGGTGGGTTTGGGGGGGATTGACCCCCCTAATTAATGTTTGATCCCCCCTGAAGGAAGTCAAAACAACATGTATGGGGGGTCAGTCCTCTAAATAGTGAGAAATAATTGCTCTGATCTGAATCTTAAATAATAATATAAATAATTCAAATAAAATATCATTAAAATACACATATGAGCACCCCTATAACGGATTTTACCATTGTGAATGCATAAATCACTGCAATCAATCTATGCAAGAAAAAATTCATTCATCAGTCTGAAATTGACATGCAGATCTAGAGCTCCAATAGACATTGTAAGTGTTCACAAGACACTTTTCTTGTTATATAGGTGTTTATTTGTACATATACCCTAAAAGTAAAGTAAAAATAGCCGCATAGTTTGACCCACAGTAACTTCTAACATTGTTAATCAGAGGATACTGAGGCTAGAATACACTAAATAACCCACAAAACACTGAAAACTTAAATACGTTTTATTAATAAATTAGATGCAATTTAAATAAATACATACATTTGATTCACTGAAGCATGTATAACACAAACTAACATTACCAAAAACATTGAACCCACCCCCACCCCACCCCCCTATTGTCAATTTATAATTTGTACCCTATTTATAACTCTAAATTTTGAAATGCACTCTCAAAATATTAAGAAGCATCCTATAGAAACCTCATTGTGAGAAAAATCATCAGAACTGTGAGATAAACAGTAAGTACCTACCTTTTTTCCAGTGGCAAAAGCAGCTTTCCATATTTACTTGATTTGCATGCTGACATCAAAGTGTAGTTTATTCTATTTATTGAATTCCCTTCAGAGTTTATCCATCATGCCTGTATACAAATGGTCTGTTTGTATTTAGCAGTGTTGTCCTTTATTTCCCTATACATTGTTTTTTTTTCTGTGTGCAGGAGTGTAATGTGCAGCAGTGGAGAAGCAGCGTGCTCCAGACTGCAGACCTGCTCGCCATTCAGGACGTGAGGGAGGACGACATCGGCAACTACACCTGTGAGCTGCTTTTCGGAGGCTTCCTGGTGCGGAGGACGACCTATCTGAGCGTGACAGGTAGTACCGCGTGACTCCTCTTCAGCCTGAATCTGTATGTGAGACACTGCTGTGATTGTGTAGCTGGAAAAAAGGGGTCGGTCAGCCGTTTTTGTGGAGAGAGCGAGGTGTTATTTTTCATTTGGCTTATTATTTGCTTCAGGTGCACTTTCTGTGCCGTGCTGTTAGCAACGACTTTTCAGAGTGTATCATTAATGCACAAGTTTTTCATTGAATAACAGCTTTTCAGTCTGTTCATCACTGAAAGCTATCATATGATTTCAGAAGACTCAGAATCTGCGCGTGAGTCATATGGACTACTTTGTGTGCTTGATATTCAGTCATCTTCCTCATTTATTTGTTTTTTTGTGTGTTCCAGAGATGAAAAAAAATTGTATTATTTGAAATGTGAGAGTGCCTTAACTTTTTCTTTTATATTCATTTCATCTACTATTATTGAAACGTGATATGTATTTCTGCAACATTGAACACAGGATAAGGACAAAAAGGTTTTTGTTTGGTTATTGTCAGCTATACATTATTTACATTATTATTTACATGTACATTTAGTCATTTAGCATTCTTTTATGTTAAAAAGCAAAGCAAAAAAAACAAGAAAACCAAAAAGTATTAAACTTCAACATGAACCTCGTTTCACAATATGGATGACATTGTACATATGTTGGAATATTCAGTCAATTCCATGCGTGTTCAATAAAACAGGTCTGGAGAGGTTTTTCTTTAAGGTTTAACATATGAGTAATTTACCGTATACAAATGAATAATTCGATTTACAGAATTCTGATGTCCTCAATGCAATGCAGGAGTTACATTCAGGGGTGTGCACAGTTTTCATTTCCTGACTTCAACTTAAATAAGCATCTGATATTAACAGGTGGAGTGGAATTCGTCACTTGTTAACCATTCTCTAGTCCTCCATTGGCCGCACCCATACATACGTCCTCTTTTTTTATGAAGTCACTGCATAACATTAAAAAGCACAAACTTGCAAATTCTGTGCTCACAGGAAGTTTTGCTGCAAAGCTCAAGTTAATTTTAGACAAGCTTCATCTTCATCTTCTGCAAAACTGCCTCATTAGTATGCAAAACATATCACACTCGAGAAGACGTTCTGTTAATATCACCTTGAAGCAATACAAATATAATTGTTTAATAAAAAGAAAGAGACAAAAATATGTTTCCTAACACACACCCTGTTACATTTACGGCTGTGTTTATCAGAAATCCATAAAATGTGCACTCATTATTATATACAGGGTGTCTGTTGGGTCTTAAAAAGTCTTAAAATATCTTAAATTAAAAAAATTTCACATTTCTAAATGTTAGGCCTTAAAAAGTCTTATATTCACTGAAATATTGTATTGTAAATCTTTAATCATTTTAAACAGGTCGTAATTTCCCTATGTCCAAGTAAAGCTACCCAATCTGGCCAACACCCAATCACCTATAATCCATCTCTAAACTTTATTTTATATTTAACTTTTTTATTGCAAAGAGATACAGTTCACAACAGCTGTTAGACATTTTTACAGCAAATTCTCCAAATTAAATTCCCTAATCAGGGAAAGAAAATTAAAGCAACACATCCCTTTACATGATCTTTCATTAATACAAAAACTATTTACGGAAGTAACCGGGCCATTAGAAAAAATCCTTAGTGTTTAGCCCTGTATAAGTCTAAAATTTTATTCATAATGATCTTAAAAGGGTCTTAAAATGTCTTAAATTTGATTTGAAGAGACCTGATATGCTGTACAGTAACTATAAAATATATAGTACCTGTCCAAGGTTTGGAAACAAAATATTGTATTAATGTTTTTGAAGGAAGTCTCTTAAACTTGCCAGTTATTAGTATATGCTGCAATTTTTCATTAAAATTACAGTAAAAATGTCAGAATATTTTAAAATGTAATTTACAAAGCTGGATTTCAGCAGCAGTTGTATCAGTCTGCACTGTCATGTGACCCTTCAGGAATCATTTCAGTTTGTCGCTCAAAAACCCTTTTTGATTATAAATGTTGGAAATTTGCTGGTTCATATTTTCGGGGAAACACAAAACAATGAAGTTTCACAAACTAATCTCGAGAGGAGCATGTGATAGGATTGATCGCGGCTGGTCTCTCATCTGCAATCATTAGTAAGCCATTTAGATTATTCCAAACTCACTATAAATAGCCCGACTAGCATTACTCCCTTATCTTCCCTTTTTGAAGAATTCTTTCTAAATAGTTATTCAAGTCATCTAGTGAAATTGTATTCATATCGCAATATATATCACAGAATAAAAAATATCGCAATGTTAGATTTTTCCAATATCGTGCAGCCCGACTGTACATAGTAAAGTCACTTACAATTTAAAAATGAACAGGTTTTTTTCTGCAGCACTTTTGCAGTATAGATTCTTCTAAATAAATTAAATTTTTACACCTACAGAATTTACAAACTGCAGCTCTAAATACTGTGTGCAGTGCAGTCCGTCTAATAGTAAATGCATTGCTGCAGTGGTTAATGACAGCAGCCTTTTTTATTAACGTGTGGCCTTTAGGATGATGGAGAGAGACAATGATGAGGAATGAGACTGAATTATGACACAAGGCCAGACTTGCGTTCCTGTGAGCGCAACTGCTCAAATGTGTCGTGAGCATGTGCTTTAAATCCGCTACACACATTTGACCTCTATTACTACTCCGCACACACAATAACACAGATAGAGAGAGAGAGATAGAGAATGACATTTATACAGACACAACACTAAGCCGGCAATAGAAAGGTCATTTTGCTCTATATTTTTACGTTTAAACATCTCTGTCTACGATTAAACAGATTCTCATTGGCCCCTGGCGAATTGGCTCCTTTCTGCCACTGGAGCGGGTCAATAAAACGGCACGAACAGGTGAAAAGAGGTCAGACATTATTCTCTCTTCTGCTTCCCAAGCCCTCGTTCAGTTGAAACCTATTAAAACACTCGACGCTTTCTTGCCGTACTCATTTAAAGCCTATTTTAGGACGGCATTAGACTCTCAGGGACGATTTCCTGGATGGAACTTATAGTCCAGGACGGCAAAATGATTCTCAGTGGAAAAAAGCACCATTAACAGTAAAATTTAGTCCGCGGCTCGATTTAACCCTCGTCACGGAGACAGAGTTTTGATGTTAGGAGTCATATAGCAGTTACAGCAAAATCATACCACTATAGCTCAATTTGTTTGCAGCTGGTTACAGCAGTACGTCTCTATAATTGCTACAGAAACTGGCCTGGATGGTACATCTCTGCGGCGGGTTATCTGGTGGAGCTGCCTGTGCGCCTCAGGGAGGAACTTAGCGGAAGAACACGGAATCATTTTCTTGTTTTTGAGTGCTTACAGACAGTCTATTACTGCGGACATGCTTTTCGACAACAAAGATTTGAGCGCTGCATTTTTGCGCGCGCGTGTGTATGTGTGTGTATGCGTGCATGTCTGAAATTTTGAAGCGTGAAACTGACCTACAAAAATACACAGGCGACGATGTGAATCAGTGCTATTGTACATCATCTCTCGAGGCAGAGGGCCAGAAATGTGTGTTTAAACAGTTAATCATGCACGTTGCACACTCACACACAAGCAAATGCAGGCGCAAACAAAGGAAAAACGACTTCTTGCGAGAGCTTGTATGTGTGTGGTTGAGTGTGAATTATCAGTTACAGAAGCAGATTATTGTAGTAATGGAGCAAAGTAGCTCAAGCTGGTTTTTAACAGTGAGTAAGTTGCCTTTCTGTGTTGTAGTGTGCCCTGATATAAATCTACAGGATGCTCTGCGATGTCCTGCGTGTTGACCTGGCTGGTCGTCTGCCCTCTTTCTCACCCAGTGATTCATCATGCTTTGCCTGTAGAGGGGGAAAACGATATATTGTTACAAAGACACAGAGAAAAAAAAGAAAAACAGCTGAATATGTTTTTTTTTTTTTAGATAAATGGCAGCAGAGAATATAAAGTCATTAGAAATGCTTGAGGTGCTCAGTAATGAATACAAGCATCAGATTTTTTTACAATAAGGAACACTTAATGGGACAAATCATGTTTTTTTAAATCACTTCTTTATATAGATGTAACCCCCCCCGGTCCTATAGCACCCAACCCGATCCAAGCTGGGATCCAACCAGCGACCTTCCACATAGGAGTCGGTTGCTCTACTACGGAGGCTAAAGACCATGGCCTATAGCGTCTGTCACTAGAGCACCTTTTAGAGGTCAGAGGAGTGAGGTTTACCTGCACAGCACTTCACTAGCTGGCCTCTATTACACTCACACCCTTTAACCTCACTCTCATTCGGGTCACGGCACCAATGTAAATCCGCCAGTCCTACACCACCCAACCCGCTCCAAGCTGGGATCGAACAGGTGACCTTTCGCATGGGAGTCGGTTGCTCTAACAAGGAGGCTAAAGACCATGGCCTCTAGTGTCTGTCACACCTTTTACAGGTCTGAGGAGTGAGGTTTACCTGCACAGCATTTCACTAGCTAGCCTCCGTTACACTCACCCCCCTAAACCTCACTCTCATCCGGGTCACGGCACCAATGTAACTCCGTCTGTCCTTTACCACACAACTTACTCTGACCTGAGATCCAACCGGTGACCTTCCGCATGGGAGACGGTTGCTCTAACAAGGAGGCTAAAGATCATGGCCTGTCGCACCTTTTAGAGGTCAAAGGAGTGAGGTTTACCTGCACAGCACTTCACTAGCTGGCCTCTGTTACATCAGGGCTATCAAATAATGTGGTGAATCATGTCTATGAAATCAGTGATTTGTGAGGTTAAATGTATGCATGTTTCAATCAAAAAGTACTGGTTTGTTAATATACAGTATGAGCCATATCACACTCATAGCCGTGCTGATATACAATAGAGCCATTTGCATGCCTAAGAGTGTAGTATTGCATTTGTACAATATTTCAGTGCCGCAAGTGCTAAAAAATTGACATCACATAACTAAAGCATTATTTTGCATGAGGAACTCATTAATTACATCATAGATAAAAAATCTGAGGGTGACAATTAAGCAGTAGTACATTTGTTGGTTGCATCTGTTGTTGACAGTTAAAGTCATTCAAATCTATGTACTCTTCAACAAATACAAAACTAATGAGACCGAATATTTCCTGTTAGATATACCGTAAACAAATAAAATCTCAAATGCATCAGAACCAGCAGTAGATTCCAGAAGAAGTCGAAAAGGTAAAGCTGTTCTTGGAGGAAAATATAATTAGGGGACAGCTACTTTTGGCACAGCATATTTTCAAACAGGCACTTTATAATTAGACTGCATGTTTTAATTTTAAACAGGGTGAATCCAGTGGTCATACTGGCCAATCGGACTTATGAACCAGAACTCTTTTCCGAAAGATCAATTTGTATGTACTTTTTTATTGTAGTGTGTTTGTTTACTTTGTTTACATGAACTGTCTCCAAGACTAAAAACGATAGCAAATTATGTATAATCATATTCTATAACAAACCCTAAAGCTAAAGGAGGTACATGTGTGTAATTAATTTTATTCAGTAATTAAATGTTCAATTACACTGTAACAAGGACACTGTAACCTATTATTAATTTAGCTAAAATAACAGTAACTTTAGACTGTCGGGCTTTAAGTTCCCAGCACATTTTATTTTCTAGCACCCGTCAGCTTATTAAAACTGCCACGGAATTGAATTATTCATTATTCTGGTTATTCATTATTATTTTATTTTACTGTGGGCCTTTGCTTTGAGCAAGCCTTGGTAACCACAGGCCATGTAAAATGCTGTTTTTACATATTAAAGTTGGTATCTTGTCTCAATAAAAATGAATATTTTTAAATAACTGCAATATCCTTGAAACTTCAGCAGTTTCCACTAGGAAAGATGTTGCAAATCTTCAATATTTTGATGATTTTTTTGTTTCTTTGACAGTAATGTGATTAAAATAGAGCAAACTGAGATAGTAATGTGATTAAAATTGAGACTTACTTAATGGGGTCATGAACTAAGAAATTTTCATTGGCTTGATCTTTTGACATTTATTAGGTAGATATGCTACGAAAGTATTATGTACGTTTTATAACTTAAAATAAAAAACAGCTTATATTAAAGTCAATATGCACTAAAGAAGATGAGCTTCTGCTTTAGCTCCACTCACTGATTCATGCATACTCTACAATAAGGTAAATAACAAGAAAGACAAACACAGATCTACATAGAAATCAAACCATACAGGTGCTCACAAGACAAAAGACACTGTCCAGTGCCAAGTTGTGGAAAAAACATCAGTGGTGTAAAGTAACAATTACAATTGTAATTTGCTAAGTAGTTTTAAAAATGTGTACATTTACATTTCAATAACAAAACTCAGCACGTCTATTCAAACAGTGTTTTCTGATGAGGGTCTTAAAAAGGACAGAAACAGTCTAATGACTTCTAATTTATTATGTTTTTTATGTCTTTATAATATTAAAAGTTAAGAAAACACTACAAAATAAACAAAAAAATGCGGTTCATGACCCATTTTGAGTTACTTACCTCTTATATCGATTCATTTGGACAAAAAAAGGACTCTCATTTGCCATGTTTTTTGATTTCTGCCCAGGAAAAAGAATTAGAGATGAGGCGTCCAGCTTCCAGACGCAGAGCTGTGTGTTAGTGTGATCTGCTTGAAGTAGCGCTTGCTGGAAAACAGTTTCCAAAAGTAGCTTGCGTTTCCTATTGCTATTTTAGTACAGACAATGTGGTTTCCATGGACACTTGCGTGGTGTCCATGCCAACGGCAGGTTTGGAGCAGTGTAAAAGCGCATGTGTGCCCGCGAGGAGTGTTCTAGGGACAATGCCAACCTCTCTTTACCTCTCCCACCTCAACCAACCTGTGCCCTTCCTACCCAATTGCCATGGAAACGGTCAGGCGAGGACAGCCGCTCCATTCGGTCCAGTCACCCATAGACGACAGAAGGGTTTGTGGGCACAGTCGACCACTAGGGAAGCACGGCTAAGTGGCAGGGGTGGGTATTTAGTGGTTACATGATGATGATACACGGGTTGTGAGTGGGTTTTGTTTGTTTATCCAGTGATCTTCACGTTGATTGGAGCCCCTGTTGTCTTCAAATCCCCTGTAGTGCGGCAGGGCTGCAATGGCACGTTCTTTACACATGCTCCCAACACCTTGCATCTGTCAAGACTAATCAGGACAAGATAAGTGTGTGTGTGTGAGGGGTTGGTGTGTGTGTGTGCACATGTGCCCGTAATCAGCAGAGAGTTATGTAATCATATTTAATTAAGGATTAATTACAGATGCCGCTAAGTGAGAGTGCGACAACTTAACTCTGTCTTAGTCGTCCAATAACACACACACACACACACACGCACACACACACACGCATGCTTATTTTCTGTCATTTTCAGGACTTTTCTGTTTACAGCTGTGGTTTTTCCACTTTTATTCTGATTTTTTTTTTACAGAGATCATTTGCTTGAAATTTTAGACATCCTTGCAGGGGATCAGTCGATGCATATTTTTAATTTAGCATGCAGAACCACAAATTTAAATGCTCAAATATAATTTACACATATTCACACACCAGCCACTTTATTAGGTACACCTGTCCAACTGCACGTTAATACAAATGTCTAATCAACCAATCACATGGCAGCAACTCAATGCATTTAGGCATGTAGACATGGTCGAGACGATCTGCTGCAGTTTAAACCGAGCATCAGAATGGGGAAGAAATGCGATTAAAGTGACTTTGAATGTGGCATGGTTGTTGGTGCAGGACGGGCTGGTCTGAGTATTTCAGAAACTGCTGATCTACTGGGATATTCATGCACAACCATCTCTAGGGTTTACAGAGAATCTGTTCCAGCTGATAGAATGGCAAATAACCAATCCTTACAACTGAGGTATGCAGAAGAGCATCTCTGAATGCACAACACATCCAACCTTGAGGCGGATGGGCTACAGCAGCAGAAGACCACACTGGGTACCTCTCCTGTCAGCTAAGAACAAAAAACTGAGGCTACAATTCACACAGGCTCACCAAAATTGGACAATAGAAGATTGCAAAAACGTTGCCTGGTCTGATGTGTCTCAATTTCTGCTGCAACATTCTGATGGTAGGGTTAGAATTTGGCGTCACAAACATTAAAGCATGGATCCATCCTACCTTGTACCAACAGTTCAGCATGGTGGTGGTGGTGGTGGTGTAATGGTGTGGGAGATATTTTCTTGGCACACTTTGGGCCCATTAGTCCCAATTCTGTCATCAACACAGCCTACCTGCGTATTGTTGCTGGCCATGTCCATCCCTTTATGACCACAGTGTACCCATCCTCTGATGGCTACTTCTAGTAAGACAACAGGCCACATCATGAAGTGCAAATCATCTCAGACTTGTTTCTTGACATGACAATGAGTTCACTGTACTCGAATGGCCTCCACAGTCACCAGATCCTTATCCAATAGAGCACCTTTGGATTTGGTGGAACAGGAGATTCGCATTATAGATGTGCGGCCAACAAATCTGCAGCAAGTCAGTAATGCTATCATGTCAATATGGACCAAAATCTCTGATGAATATTTCCAGTACCTTGTTGAATAGATGCCATGAAGGATTAAGGCAGTTCTGAAGGCAAAAGTGAGTTCAACTCTGTACTAGTAAGGTGTACCTAATAAAGTGGCCGGTGAGTGTATGTGTGTGTGTGTGTGTGTGTGTGTGTATATATATATATATGTATATATATATATATAAAATGTTCTATGTTTATATAACATATCTGATGTCACCTAGTAATGGATTTTACGCATGATTTATAATG
This sequence comes from Danio aesculapii, assembly GCF_903798145.1. Taxonomy (NCBI): domain Eukaryota; kingdom Metazoa; phylum Chordata; class Actinopteri; order Cypriniformes; family Danionidae; genus Danio; species Danio aesculapii. The sequence continues at coordinate 30,846,581 of NC_079443.1, read as the reverse complement.
GATTTCACACTTTGTACAATACAGTTTTTAATACATACATTAATAATATTAATATATTTATTACAAAAAGTAATATTTCTCATATATCAGTTGACATGAACGACAGATTAAAATGACTGTAATGAGACAAGGCTTGATTTGTGCATTAATTATTTTTATGACATATTTTAAATTAAACTACATCGAGCTAATTATATGAGATGCTACCTCAATCCTGTCTAAATTGTTCCAGGCCCCCCTCTGAACTTCTAGTCCTCCCAGAATCATTCCCACCTTTCACCCCATTATCCACGGCCCTGCACACACATGCGCAAACACACACACACATGGCACCAACACACACTCCACCTTTTTTACATTCCACTCCAGTAGTTCTTCCCCTCAGAGCTTCCTTTTATCTCGCAGTTTATTTCTCAAGGACATCTGAACAGGAATAATGTGCAGCATGGAAATCTCTGTCATCACTGAAAATAGAGTCAGATATTCTGAATGCTTTACAAAAGTGAATCGTATCCAGCGCAGTGTGCTGCAGTGATCGCAGTGAATACATTCTCGTGTCCTCCCAAGCATCAAATCTGCCCTAGTTTCTCCGGTGAACCGTGCTCTCTGGCTAATGCTAGGACACTTTAGCGGGCTAAAGATCATACAGAGTTTATCTTGTAGTTTAAGCTGCAGCTAAGTCTTAACATTAGCTGTGCGTTACACCTGTGTACGGGCTCCTCGGAGCGTTTAAGATGCATGTTTTTGATTAGTCTTCCCTTGTTTTGGGTTTATCTGTAATGGAAAAAGAGTGTTTCAGCAGTCAGAGGGGCGTGTGAATTATTTATCCTGCATTGCACACTGGATACAAAGAGTTACGCAATATGAACTATGACAGAGAACGATTTAAAAGGGGAAAAAAACTGTCTGGGTGATATATCTGAATCAGGGGTGTTTTCTCAGAGGAGGCAAACAAATAAATAAATAAACTGGTGTGTATTTTATGGCAAGTGCTCCACAAATCCTCATGAATGCGTCAAATTGAAGGAAATGGACGGACTAATTATGAAGTGAATAAATCAGCCACTCAGACCACATCAGTCTTTGTCAGGTTCAGATCAAAATGAACTGAAATGACTTGAAATTGTTAATTTATGAATGAGACAGTTTTAGTAAGCACTTATCTCTGTATCTGTGATTATGATGGCATCTTTAGTGTTTCCAGGAAATTTGTTGGCTGATCATAATACAAGAAGGTGACTATAATTAAAAATAATAATAACTTCCCAGTGATGGGTTGCAGCTGGAAGGGCATCCGGTGTGTAAAACATCCTGGATAATTTGGCGGTTCATTCCGCTGTGGTGACTCCAGATTAATAAAGGGACTAAGCCGAAAAGAAATGAATGAATGAATGAATAATAATAACCATTAGTAGTAAAAAACAACTGTAAATGAATTGTACGAGGTGGCTCAGTGGTGCAATCGGTAGCACTGTCGCCTCACAGCAAGAAGGTCATTGATTCGAGCCTCGGTTGGGTCAGTTGGCATTTCTGTATGGAGTTTTCATGTTCTCCCCGTGTTCGCATGGGTTTCCTTTGGGTGCTCCGGTTTCCCCCACAAGTCCAAAGACATGTGGTATAGGTGAATTGGGTAATCTAAATTGTCCGTAGTGTATGTGTGTGAACAAGTGTGTATGGGTGTTTTCCAGTAATAGGCTGCAGCTGGAAGGGCATCTGCTGTGTAAAACATATGCAGGATAAGTTGGCAGTTCATTTTGCTGTGGTGACCCCTGATTAATAATGGGGCTAAGTGGAAAAAGAAAATGAATAAATGAATGAATGAATGAACTCTACGATGTGCCTTTATTGATTGATTCTGATTGGCTGATGATTATAGGCAGTCAGAATTATTAGCCCTCCAGTTAAATTTGAATTCTTTTACATTTTTTTTTCTAAGTGCTGTTTAACAGAGAGATTTTTTTCAACACATTTCTAAACAGAATATTTTTAGTAACTCATTTCTTGTAACATCTGGTTGCAACATAAACTCATTCTGAAAGCGTAGCCCTATATACATTTCAAGAGATTGCGAATTATGTAGCCAGAAGTACGTATAGCTGCATTTTGTCTTTAAAATTAATGCTATTGGGGCGTTACTTTTCGTACTTACCAGCTGACCGCTTACCTCCGTATGGATGATTTTCCCACTGTTACCAGTTTGTCCAGTGGCTCGCCACGTACATCGGTGGACTTAAGACGCAGAGCAGAGTTGACTGACGGGGTTCAAATCTGGCTAAAAGTGGTTCCAGAAAGCAGGTAGGACAAAAACTTAAGTCAAAAAATAAAATAAACAAGTAAATAACAGGGTGAGAATGTGGTAAAATCTAAAAATGTGGTAAAAAATCAGGCTGCTACGAGGGATTTTCTTTTTCTGGATTGCTTTCGAAAACATTTCAGTT